>NC_073338.2:6895000-7070000 GCF_027580225.2 Misgurnus anguillicaudatus | reverse complement strand
AAGATTTAGGGCTTTCATTTTTACTATAAAACATGAGAAATATCATGAAACATCAGCAATTACTCAGGTTTTTCATAAAGGGAGAACAGCGCCTGAAAGTACTTGGAGATGCTGGAGATTGAACCCAGGACCTCATACACGCAAGAATTGCTCTACCACTGAGCTACATCCCCATCAGGTCTGTCCTTTGTTGTTTGTTGATATTTAGGGATTAAACTTGATCGTGTTACAACTGACTACTGGAAATTATTTTGTGACTTGTACAATAAGCTCAAACATAGAGCTTCCAAGAAGCTTGATTTCCAGTAGGTTTTACTCCAGGGGCGTAGCCAGTAATGGGCCAGGGCGGCACTGGCCCGCCCACATAACTCCCTGGCCCGCCCAGGCAAGTTTAATCAAAATACATTTTTTGATTATTTTTATTATTCAAATGTATTTAAGAAAATATATGAATATAATCCGGATTTATTGTTGACCGGTGTGTGTATAAAATAAAATGGAGTTGTTAAAGCAAGTTGTAGGAAGCCTCCGGAACGTATTTGGTTGCTAGGGGTTCTGACAGGTAGACTCTGTGGGGAGCGACGGGCTCTGGCAGCCAGCCAGCTAACTGCTTTTTTAGCTAATATCAAAATTGCCACAATGGCTAAAGTTTCTTTAATGTGTTATTTAAAAAAGCAAGAGTTGAGGAAGACGATACGCCTCCATCTGCCGAGTCCTACCAGCCCAGTTCTTCAGACTCGTCAACCCACAAGGCGGCTAGTCAGGCGCCGGTTGCCGCTTGCTCCCTGGCGGCAGTTCCAGTGCGCTCTCCCGGTCAGACTGACACAGGTTGACCCGCCGATCTAACGGCAATTGATGAACTACGTACAACCCAATTTGAATCCACGAGTACTACTCGCCTCAAAAACCTGTGCCTTTTGTTTTTTGAAAAATAACTCTGCGACTCTTTGGACTATAATGAGATTATTTCTGTTTTCAACATTAAACCCAGGCGTTTGCGTCTTGTTTTGTAGAATTAAAACAACAACGGTAAGCCTGTTGTTTAACTAATTTCCTTAATTTTTGCTCGGGAAGTGATTTAACTAAGTGGTGTGTTGTGTATAGATGTACAGTGGGGCAAAAAAGTATTTAGTCAGCTACCAATTGTTCAAGTTCTCACACTTAAAAAGATGAGAGAGGCCTGTAATTTTTGTCAAAGGTACACGTCAACTATGAGAGACAAAATGAGAAAAAAAATCCAGAAAATCACATTGTCTGATTTTTTAAAGAATTTATTTGTAAATTATGGTGAAAAATAAGTATTTGGTCAATAACAAAAGTTTATGTCAATACTTTGTTATATACCCTTTGTTGGCAATGACAGAGATCAAACGTTTTCTGTAAGTCTCCACAAGGTTTTTACACACTGTTGCTGGTAGTTCGGCCCATTCCTCCATGCAGATCTCCTCTAGAGCAGTGATGTTTTAGGGCTGTCGCTGGGCAACTCAGATTTTCAACTCCCTCCAAAGATTTTCTATGTGGTTGAGATCTGGAGACTGGCTAGGCCACTCCAGGACCTTGAAATTATTCTTACGAAACCACTCCTTCTTTGCCCGGGCGGTATGTTTGGGATCACTGCCATACTGAAAGACCCAGCCACGTTTCATCTTCAATGCCCTTGCTGACTGCAGGAATTGAGTCCCTGGCTGCATAGTGTGTTACTGATGGTAGCCTTTGTTACTTTGGTCCCAGCTCTCTGCAGGTTATTCACTAGGTCACCCCATGTGGTTCTGGGACTTTTGCTCACCATTCTGGTGATAATTTTTACCCTACGGGATGAGATCTTGCGTGGAGCCCCAGATCAAGGGAGATTATCAGTGTTCTTGTATGTCTTACATTTTCTAATAATTGCTCTCACAATTGATTTCTTCACACCAAGCTGCTTACCTATTGCAGATTCAGTCTTCCCAGCCTGGTGTAGATCTACAATTTTGTTTCTGGTGTCCTTTGACAGCTCTTTGGTCTTGGCCATAGTTGAGTTTGCATTCTGACTGTTTTAGGTTGTGGACAGGTGTCTTTTATACTGCTAACAAGTTCAAACAGGTGCCATTAATACAGGTAACAAGTGGAGGACAGAGGATCCTCTTAAAGAAAAAGTTACAGGTCTGTGAGAGAAAGAAATCTTGCTTTTTTGTTATTGACCAAATACTTATTTTCCACGATAAATTGCAAATAAATTCTTAAAAAATCAGACAATGTGATTTTCTGGATTTTTTTCCTCATTTTGTCTCTCATAGTTGAAGTGTACCTATGATGAAAATTACAGGCCCCTCTCATCTTTTTAAGTGGGAGAACTTGCACAATTGGTGGTTGACTAAATACTTTTTTGCCCCACTGTATGCCTTATATGCTAAGTTACATTGTTTAATTTAAACGAGTTGCTATTTTTTGGCACAAAAGCTTAATTTCCACCAGGCTGATTGCACTGTATATGGTTGATTTAATATAAATTAGGCAGTGTGTTGTTATTTATTTCAAACCGTGCTCTGTTGAGAGTTTTCATTATTTCAATTTCCTGTTACTTTTAGCCTACTTTATTTCAGGTGAACTGTTTTTGCACTACTGACTAGCCTAAATAAGACTTTATTGAGCTATGTGTTGGTTGAACATGTTTAGACAGTGTTTTATTATTGCCTTCACCGAAAATTGCAAAGGAAAGATGTCACTGTTTTTGCAGATTGTCTATTCTTTTTTCTACTCTAAGGTTTAATTATTATTTAGTCATTTTATTCTTGGATAAACTATTGGCCCATTCACTTTTGCCCCGGCCCGCCCAAAATACAATTTCTGCCTACGCCCCTGTTTTACTCAGAGATTTAGGGCTTTCATTTTTACTATACAACATGAGAAATATCATGAAACATCAGCAATTACTCAGGTTTTTCATAAAGGGAGAACAGCACCTGAAAAGTACTTGGAGATGCTGGAGATTGAACCCAGGACCTCAAACATGCAAAGCATGCACTCTACCACTGAGCTACATCCCGAACAGGTTTCTCCTTTGTTGTTTGTTAATATTTAGGGATTTTACTTGATCATGTTACAACCGATTACCAGAAATTACATAACATAAAATTAATTAACATAAATGACACACATTTAAAGGGGTCTTAGCGTGAAAATCTTAAATCACCTTCAAGACTTTTTCCATGTTTAAGTGCTATATTTGGGTCCCAGTGCTTCTATCAACCTAGAAAATGTAATAAAGATCAACCCAGTAACTTTTTTTTGGGTAAGCCATTTTCTGCAATCGTGTAAAAAAAATTGGTCGTTCAGATTTCGTCTGTTTTGTGAGGTATTTGGCAAGGTGAATTACAATAATTCCGCCCCCTTTATCTGCAATATCCAACCACAGCACTGCCATAGTGCAGAGAAAAAGAAAAAAAGTACTTGAAAAAAGAACATAACATCTTTCTGTTCTTGACAGGGCACATACAAACAAAATTATCTTCACAGTATTCTTTTTCCAAAAAAACATTTGTTTATGTCTTAGGTTTATGTATATATTAGGCAGAAACCAGGTCCGTGCTTCTCTTAAAGAGACAGTAACCTCAATTAACTTACTGAAAGGGGTCATATTATGAGATTTTTTTGAGATGTAAAATAAATCTTTGGTGTCCCAGGAGTGCTTATGTAAAGTTTTAGCTCAAAATACTCCACAGATAATTTATTATAGCATGCTAAAATTGACACTTTGTAGGCCTGAGCAAAAGTGTGATGTTTTTGGGTGTAAATGAGCGGATGTGCGGATTTGGGTGTAAAATATAAATGAGCGGATGAAATGCAAACACTGATCACAATGATGGTGGTTTGTTGTAATTGAAACTCAAGTGTGCTGTCAATGATTTTTTCTTTTTCTCTTTGCACTAAATGGCAGTGCTGTGGTTGGATAGTGCAGATAAAGGGGGCGGTGTTATAGTAATTCGCTGTGTCATTAATGTTATTCAAACAATCCAAGACAACGAGAAAATCACTTTCATCCACCAGCTTGACCAGGTGTGCCAGGCTGGAAGGACCAACTTAGACCAGCTACCGCCACCTTAAACCAGCTAAAACCATCTACCAGCTTATACTGGTCTTTGCTGGATTTTTCAGTAGGGATGTGCCCTGGTAGTGCAGATATTCACTCTTGTCTAATCTATCTATAATTAACAAAACAACAAAACTGTATTTCGATGGGTTAACAGTTGTTCTTTAGTCCTTAATGAAAAAAAATATATTTCTATCCAAAATTCGAAATTTAATCTATTGAGGATCCAGGAGTCGGCCATCTTGAAAATAAAAATTTCAAGTGGCTGAGAGTGTTTCTGAGGCTATTTTGGGGATTTTCGCCTGGATTTGGCCTACCCAATTTCAAAAGCTTCTCATACCCACAAGCAGAGGTGCACATACAAAAGTTTGGTATCATTTTACAGGAAATCCTTTGAAATTACACAAAACACTGTTAAAAGTGCTCAACATGGTTGTATGTGTTGTCAGTCCTCTAATAAACCCAAAAATAAATAGGCGCTTTTTGGTGTTTTTTTTCTAAAGTCTGTATTTAAAAGTGTATAACTCTGGCCCTGAGTGGGAACGAAACCTGCAGACAGTTTTGTTTGATTCCAGAAATTGCCAGCTTACAGAGGAAAAATGAATTTTTTCTCTATCATTATAAATGCAAAAGTTATTTTACTCCAACTGATGGGAGGAATAATACGCTTTTTGTATACTTTGTATATATATTTCTGCCTAAAAACATTTGAGGTGCTCCCATAACCACATACAGTGGAATAAATGCAATTGCTTTATATCATTTTAAAGAAAACACTTTGAAGTTACATAAAAAGCTGCTGTTTGTGACAAATAGTGTTATTTATGTTGTTTTTCATATGATAAAACAGCAAATTTTATTTTTTATGTCATAAATACTGTCTCTGATAGTGTATAACTCTGGTTGTGGGTGCTCTAGCAGACTGCAGACAGTTCTGGTTGTTACCAGCAGCAGACAGTAAACACCCAAAAAAAGAATGAACTCTTTAGCATGTCGCATTCAAAAGTTATTCTCATTTTACTGAAGTGTGCGAAAATACATTTTTCATGTTTTGCACATATAATAAATAGCAAGGGATTATTCATAAACACAACCAAAGAAAATGCTGTGAATGGACTCATTTTTTAGAGTAGGACCTAAGAGAAAAGATGATGTATCATTTGTGGCTATATGTGCTATCTGAGGCAGTCCACACCCAAGTTTCCCATATGTTTACAAAAGACGATTTTTTACCTCATTATTCATTCGACGATTGTAGGATATGTGATAATAATAAGACGAAAATAACACTGCAATTTTATTCCTGAGAATGAGAGCTTTCATTTGATATAAGACTTGCCCATGTTTGTCATACTTGAAAAATATGAAATATGTGAATATTAAATGATATTCAAAAATATGGGGGGGGTGATAGTGTAAATTAAGTGTAACTAACTTTCTTACAGTAAAACATATCTCAAAGTGATGCATATCTGCAGAAACTAGAGAGTCTAAGCTTTCAAACAGTATCTCATATGTGGTACTGGGTCCACGACAGACCATTAAAAATGAAAGGAATATTTTATATTAAGTCAAAATAAGATAATTCTGGACCCGGTACAGGAAATTTAGTTGGTGGTAATCTTGAAAAATGGCCACCATCTTGTAATTTCCAGTAGCTGTAAGTGGCTTATTGTCAAGTGACCCACAGAGACTGCTCATGCCAATTTACATGCTTGTATGACCAAATAAACCACCATATCACTTAACTGCTCCACTAAGGTGTTGGCCATCTTGAAAAATGGCAGCCATCTTGAAATTTCAAGTAGCTGTGGGTGGCTTATTGTCAAGTGACCCACAGAGACTGTTCATGCCAATTTTCATGTTTGTATGACCAAATAAACCACTATATCACTTAACTGCTCCACTAAGGTGTTGGCCATCTTGAAAAATAGCAACTAGAGATGAGCGGCTGATCAGTATCTGGTACGGATGAAGCACTTCTGCCGAGTACGAGTATTATACGAGTAATATGAGTCAATGTCTGTGCTCGGATTAAATAAAAATCATCATTGGGTAGCTGATTGTGTCAGTGTTCTGTGATAGGCTAGTAGTAACAGCGCCCCTCCCCTACACACATACAGATGTATTGTGTTGCTGTGTCCCGCTCTGCTCGCTCACTCACTCACACAAAGAACAGCTCTCTGTCTCTCTCCCTCAGGCTATGCTTACATTAATACGTTAATCCTTTAATGGGGGGGTTTAATGGTATTTCAAGCATTCTGACTTATTAACACAGTTATAGAGTTGTTTCCTCATGCTAAACGTAGGCAAAGTGTCAAAACCGCAGTTGGGCGTGTTTCAGAGTATTTCTGTGCCGAATGCACTTCGCCAGGGTTCGTACAAGTTTCGGCTAGTTTTTTTCGATTACAGTTCTAACTGACGTTTCAGGGGTTTTCGATACGTATCACTTCTTTATATGGGCTTCCCCCCGGAAAACCCAGACCCTCATAACGAATTCGTTCGCAAACGTTGCAGACCCTGTTTTAGTTTGAGAACTCAGACGTTGCGCTGCAGTGTACATTAACATAGACGGAGTCTTATGTAAACGAACAGCTGATGTTAATATGACAGCGCATAATTTTAAAAGTACAAATTATTTTTATTCAGGTAAATAAAGGTTTGCAACTGAGGTTTTGCCAAAAATAGTAATCGGATATAGCGTTTATAATAGCTTGTTGGTTGATGTTTGTTTTAACATGTATCCTTATAGAAAATGTCTGTTTTACATTGATGTATTTATATTTAAGTATTGTTAGTAGGGCCGGGACTCGATTAAAAAAATTTATCTAATTAATTAGAGGCTTTGTAATTAATTAATCTAAATAATCGCATTTTAATCACATATAAATATTTGACCTGAGAACATTAAGAAGTAATTTTTTTACATGGATTTTTAGTATACACTCTTAGAAATGATGTGTTAATTTTATACACATCATTGTGCGGTAAGCTTTTAACACATTATGTAATTTTAAGACATTATGTGTCATTTTGTGTTGATTTTGTGTTCAAGTATAAAACATGTTGTGTTAAAAGTAACCAGTGTTGGGTGTAACGCGTTACAAAGTAACGCGTTACTGTAATAATATTACTTTTTTCAGTAACTAGTAGTGTAACGCATTACCCGTCTGAGGATGGTAATATTGTTACAGTTTTCCCGAGCTAGTTACTTGCGTTACATTCGCCAGTAGCACCTTCATCACACAAAGGCACACAACACAGAGAACAAAAGGGAAGTGGAGGAGGGCGTGAATGGAACAGTGATTGGTCTAAGTTTGGCATGAGGTATCATTTACCATCACCGATTGGTCGACACCCGGCAGCCGGCAGCAGAGCGGCACACTCAAAGACAGATCGGGAAAATGGAAGCGTCAACAACGGCAAGCTTTTTTTCAGAGGAAGGTTCGCTAGTTTCGACGGGAGGAGATTCAGTCATTATTTTATTATGTTCAACGGAAGGAAAATAACTTGACGGTGAAGTGCACACTCTTTAATGTTTCTCCGAACGCTGTGCCCCACGTCCGGTAGCGGGTAAGGAAGCCAGCAGTAATTTTTATGTTGTATTAAAATATGGTGTATTTACGGTGGGTTTTCTCGCCGTGGAGACCTTGATGAATGTGAGGTTATGCCACGGTCTCCCGGCGCTCATTTCATTGTTTGTTTATATGTAAACAGGGGTTGCGTGCAGGTTGTTTATCCCATCAATTTTGTATATCAATTTTACCGTAATTGACGAAGGCTGTGTCTTTAGCTTGAGTGATTTTAATGATATTTATTGAATTGATTGTGTATTTATTACTTTGCGGTGTTAAATTGATATATTTATATGTTTGGGTGTTGGATGAATTTGCTGTGCATTGCTGTGTATAGTGGGTGGGTAAATAATGTGCACTAACATCATGGTATCCCCCTGCTAAGAATACAGAACTCTTGGAAGTCTTAATCAGGAAATAATTTATTGTGAACCGTCATTATTTTATCAGCTGTCCATTTAAAGGTGTCCATCTAAAAATAATTGCAACCTGTTGTCATCCCTGTATTTTGAATGAGTAAATTGTTATCAAATTTAATCTAATAAAATTGTAACTTTTTATTGATTTGGAAGTTTTGTGTTTGGATGTTTTCTTGGCTGTGGCTTGCCCAAATAAACATTCTTGCCCAGAAAAAAAATGTAACTAGTAATATAACTAGTAATATAACTAGTTACTTGCTCCAGGGAGTAATAAAGTAAAGTAAGGCATTACTATTTTTGAGAGTAATATGTAATAAGTAATATATTACTTTTTTGAGTAACTAACCCCAACACTGAAAGTAACACAAAATGTGTTGTTTCAATAATAACACAGAGATGGGTGGATTCCAGGATGACGCAGTTTGTTGTCCCAGAATCAACACTAATGTGTTGTTTTGACTGTCTGTGTTCCGGTACCTATTTGCGCGAATCCCCCACCTCACGTATAAAAACAACAAAACATAATATACTATAGGCTATAGCCTATATTAAAATTAAAATATAAAAAATATATTATGCACATTTTTAAGTTGCACATCGTTTATAGTTTTCTTAAGTGGGATTCAGATGTGAAAAGCGCTGCATAATGTACGCGCTTTTAGTCTTACCATTGAAACTTAACTAAATTAAAAAATAAGAGGTGATATATAGCTTTAGCCTACATAAATGCTTGTTTCTTTAATGTTGCAAGATCCTCTTCAGGTTTTCTTGCTGTTATGTTTATAATAGTTCATTGTTCAGAGTTCATATTGATGATCTTATAGTCCATTTAAAAATGTTCTTACAAACTGACTCTATTCGTCAGAAAAACACCATTTAACTTTTTTCCTTTGCCTGCCGTCGCTATTCTCTGTGCGTGTCCTCCGTCAAAGTAGCCTATTAAAATTAATATGAAGTTGATTTTTAAAAGTCTTAAGCACACCGCAAATCAAACGTGCTGCTATATGCTCTAAATGCGCGTGTAAATGTAATTTCTGGGCACTCCCAAGCTGATTTTTAAGTGATATACGCTACTCACTGCATGTTTTGGCATTCGGTAGCATATGCATCAATGAGATGCACAGTGTTGCTTTTAATGTTCTTTTTAATTTATATTCACAAAACCTAACAACAAAACATTGTTTATAATTAGTAGACAAATTATTTGAAACGAAATTCATTTTAAAGTAGCAAACAAAAAATTGATTTTATCCTATGTGATTTGGGTGAATAAGTTGTAATACATGTTTTACATTTTCTTCTTTTTTAGTAATTCAGACCGCGTTTTTTTAAAAGCTGCATTAAACGCTTCCTCCACCCATTCTAAAGGGTAACATCTGTGCAAAAATTTATTCTTCATAGTATTCGCTTTCTCGATAAAATCGGAATCAGAATAGCAGATCCTTCTCAGTCTATAGAATTGACTCTTAGGCAGTCCTTTTTTTAAAAAGGTTGGATGAAAACTATTAGCAAGTAAAAGTGTGTTTCGATCAGTCTCTTTTGTGAACAAAGTTGTATGCAGACTACCTTCATTTTTTTGTACCCACATGTCGAGGAAGTGTACTTGACATGAATCAATTTCAGAAGTGAATTCCAAGTCGTCAACCAGGTTATTCAAAAATGAAACAAATTTTCGAGCCTCATCTTGATCACCTACAAAAATACAGAAAACATCATCGATGTATCTATACCATTTAATAATCTGTGAGTGAAAAGGGTTATTCTCTATATTTAACACATACATTTCCTCAAAAAGACCCATAAATAGATTGGCATAGTTAGGTGCAAAATTTGAACCCATTGCAGTTCCACTTATCTGAAGAAAAAAATCTTTATCAAAACTGAAATAATTGTATTTTAAAAGATACGAAGCCATTTCGATAATAAAGTCTGAAGGTGGGCTAGAATCTTCACGTGATGAAAGGTAATGTCTGAGAGCCCCCAGCCCTTTTTCATGTGAAATATTGGTATACAGACTTGTTATATCCAAAGTTAATAATAAAGAACCGTCTGGTAAATCATGTACCTCCGAAATTTTATTAATGAAATCAGTGGAATCTCTGATGTAAGATGGTAACACATCAAAAAAAGGTTTTATAAAAAAATCGACGTATTGAGATAAAGGCGATAAGAGAGAGTTCGTTTGTGCCACAATCGGACGACCTGGAGGATCAATAAGTCTCTTATGTATTTTTGGAAGTGTGTAAAAAACAGGTCTAATCGGATATTGACAATATAAAAACTTAAACTCAGACTGAGATATCCAGCCAGCTGTTTTCGCATTCGTTAAAAATGCAAGTATCTCAGATTGATAATTTTTAGTAGGGTCATTAGGAAGTTTTTTATAAAACTTAGTATTCTGTAATTGTGAGAGAATTTCACTTTGATATTTACTTGTATCTTGGACCACAATCGCGCCTCCTTTATCCGCAGATTTTATAATAATATCAGGATCACTCATTAACTCATTCAGAGCCTTTTTTTCATTCAATGTAAAATTATGTGAAACTGGTCTGCTGGAAGAGCAGGATTCCATCACATCTTGTTCAACCAAACGACAAAAAGTATGAATGGTGTGGTTTGACACAATAGGGCAAAAATTACTTTTAGGTCTAAAGGGTGTCGTAACTGAACTCGAATCTGATTTGGAGAAAAAATAACGTAACTTAATCTGTCTAAAACATTTAAACAGATCCACCTTTAGACCGAAACAATTAACCCCACTAGTAGGTACAAACGATAGTCCTTTTGATAAAACTGAAGTCTGATCATCAGATAGTTCCTTTTCAGAAATATTAATTACCGTCTCTTGGAGAAGCTGCGAGTCCAAGGTCGCAGACTTCTTTGAGGCTCTAGATCCTCTTCGGCATTTCTTCTTTTTGGTCTCCGTGCAGGGGCTCGTCTGTCCAAAAAAGAGGTATGTGCACTAGAGTCACTGGTAAACTCACTCTCAGTGGAATCACTCTGTCCTTTGAAGAAGGGCGATACTCCATTTCTCCTCCGATTACGGAACCGGGTAGTAACTTCAGATGGTCCGCGGACTGATGCGTTGGTCTCTAGAGTGGTCCGGTCTCTTGTGTCGGGTCTAGCGGCTGGTGTAATATCCCATGGGTACACTTCATTTCGAAGGTAATCTTCTGTATCACGTTTGTACTTCTTCAACTTAATTTCTTTCAAATGGTCTCGATATTTCTCAGTAGACAATTTTATAGAGGAAATCAGTGAGTCAAAATCAGTGTGGGGAGTAGATTTAATCTTTTCTTCGAGTAGATCGATTTGTTCGTGGGTCTCTTGTGCATCAGCAGATACTTGTTCTACAATCAGAAGCATCAAGTCCATAGAACATTTGTTGAGAATCTCACTCCATCTCTTTAAAAACACTTTATTCTGTTTGCATAATGTTGGAGGTTTGGGGATTCTCAAACCGCGTGGGATTCTCTTGTTCCTCCAATATTCACTCAGTGTAGATCCATGCATGTTAAGGCGCATTTCATTATGGTATAGTCTTTCAAGTTGTTCACGGTGTTCGTCAAATGATAGATTAAAATCCATATGCCTCTCTGGAAAGAGAATCTTATCCGCATCTTCTTGCGTAAACGCCAATGTGTTAGCGCGGTTATCTGTCAAATTATTGATATCTTGAAAAGTAGTCATGTTTTTGTTGCAAGTATCAGGGTGCGTAGGAAAAACTCTCTCAGTCAACGATTGAGACAGAATCAATTAATGAACAAACTCCATCGCACACCTGTAGTGAATAGGTGCGTAGGAAAAAAGACCAACAATTAGGTCGTATCAGAAAGGAAAAAACTCCCGCACACAATCATATACTTGCAATTTAAAATAATTTATTTAACAACGTTTCGGTCTCACGACCTTCATCAGGTATACAAAAAAACTTCACATTCGTCTCATTTAAAAAAATATCACATGACTAATCAACAGAATCACATCTGCACTCACTCAAGCTCATTAGGCATACCTAGACACCTATTTAAAATACGTATTTGAAATACAAAATAGTATTTTGTATTTTAAAGCCTTTGAAAAAAAAGAAATGTAATTTGTATTTAAATACATTTAAGATGAGTATTTTTGTATTTTTAAAATACTCAAAATACTTTGAGCCAGTCAACCAGTCAGGGTGCTGTTTTCATGCATCAACTAGTTCAGACCAGACACCAGTGTTCAGGTAAGCAAATATCTGTTCAGCTTTTAGTGGGCAATAATTGAAATGTTGGAGTGGGAAAAAAAAGCAAGGGCGATTGAATTATTGGGTGTGATGTTGCACGACTGAGACAGAGTGTGGAACGCTGACAAATAGGCCTACACTTTTGACTTAAAGGAAAACCACAATTTTTTTATATTTTACTATGATCTTACCTCAACTTAGATAAATTAATACATAACTATCTATTTTCAATGCATGGAGGAAGAGTACTTAGTTTGCAACATTTCGACCTCAGCCCGCAGTAACATCTTAACAGGAATGATGATGTTACTGCGCCAGAGGTTGAAGTGCTGCAAACTAAGTGCTCTTCCGCCAAACAATATAGTTCTTATTTTTTATTCACATAAAAATCAAGTTTTATTTTGTGCCACCATACTTACTCGTGTAACTACTCATGTAACAGTCTTTAAAGAGGCCCTTCCACATAAAACCGTTTTTACTTGTATTTTTTGATATGTGTTAGGTCCATGTGTGTTTGTGTTGTGTCGTGAATGTGCAAATTAACTTCCGCCTCCTCTGTCAGCTCTAGCCACTGAAAAGAAATAAGCGGAGAAATCAGGTCAGTTAAAAAAGCTTATCAGTGTGACGTGGAACTGATCGAGGTCATTGATATTCATGAGCTCTTCAACTTGAGCCCGCGCCCACATATTACGTGTAGTTGAGGTAGTTTTAACACCAAGTTACAGCAAGGATGGCCAAACGTCAACCGTACCGTAATCGGGCCATTGTTTTTCGTCGAGAGACATATCATTCCTATTAAACGAGGGAATCATAACAGTTGCTACATATTTGGATGTTCAGAATAACGCTGGATTTGAAGAGAGACTGCGATTAAAAAGCGGATCCGGACAGAATGGCGCAGCTTATGTGAGTAAAGCACTTTAGTACTTTGTGTCACTGTAGTGGCCGGTGTTTTCTCTTCGGAGGGACGCGAATTCATGCTGCACACACGTTGAAAGGGTTTATGATAAAAGACACGCACGCGTGTGTGCGAGTAAAACACTTTAGTACTTTGTGTCACTATGAGTTCTCTTTAGGGACGCGATTCACGCGAATTCATGATGCACACGCATCGAATGTGATAAAAGACATGTGTTTGTTTGTGCGTTCGTTACACGTGTGTCGAAAGGGTTTGTGTAAAAGACGCGTGTGTGTGTGTGTGTGTGTGTGTGTGTGTGCATGCGCTGCTACACGCGCATTGAAAGGGTTTACGATAAAAGACACGTGTGAGTGTGTGTGTGTGTGTGTTTGTGTGTGTGTTTTTGTGCGTGGGTTTACGATAAGGGTTTGTCAAAAGGGTTTATGATAAAATATTCGTGTGTAAGAAAGACACTGTGTCTTAAGACACTCACTTGACATTAAACTGATTACACATGAGATTAAATTGAAAGTTAGTTTGAACGAAAAACTGTTATCCAATAATAGCAGTGGGTGTTTACTTCCAAGTCGTCAATGCAGCCCGCCCATTAAAACGGATCACTTCTCTAACCAGCCTCAAAACCAGGGTACAAAATAGCCTATTACTTATTGCTTTTGATGTTTTTGGATGTAAAAATCATGCAAACATCATGAGTAGACCTCAGACAACAGTCTAAAACAATAAAAACGCCAGAGGAAGGGCACCTTTAAATAGAGAAAACATGTAAGTGTTTGGTGGCTTCTAAATTCTTCCCTGTTTATTAAGGAATAAATGGGACTAGGCTAAATGCTAACACATTCATGACACGCTGTGCAAAGATAAAGTGCACATATTCAAAAAAGAAAGGCATGTATTCATTCATCTAAGTTAAGGTAAGAACATAGTAAAATATTGCAAAACGGTGGTGTTTTTCTTTAAAGGCGCTTTCACACGTGATGCGTTAAGTGGTGGAATCAGCACACAGTTGCTGATTTCTTTTTAGCTTTGTGCAGTTGAAGCCTTGTTTACACTTTTGCAATTCGCATGGCTCCTCTCTACGGCGTGAACCTGCTGAACCTGTGGGCTCCTCAGTAAACCTACAAGACTTTTATGTTTGACGTGCTCTCCGTTGTATAATTCTGTAAATGACAGAGGGCGACTCGTGAGTAATTGTTCTCAAAACCATCAAAAAGCAGTGATGAGAGAATAATTGCCAAATAATTTGTCAAACACTCATCTCGTGAGAAGTAAATACGTGGATTCCTTCACATATAAACAGTTTAGGTTGTGGGCCGATGACACATGAAAAAGTTTTTATGATGGTTTTATAAAACATCATTTAATTCAATGGGTGTTCATAAGGCTGACATGACACGTGTCATGAACATGAAGGAGATTTCATGCACGTTTAGGACAACTGTCATTAAGTGTCATTTGTTCAATCGTCATTTTATTTGCAAAGATGACATTGTTTGAGATGTCTTTGTTATGACAACTTGACATTAACCCATACATCATAACTTGTCATGACAACTTGACATTAACCAAGACAATGTGATACAAATTGAATTTGTCATTAAAATGTCATTAAGTGTTAATACTCTGTTAAATAGTTTCATAACAGCATCATGAATATTCTTCAGTTCATATTTATTTTACCGAGTATTAATAATATGTGACATAGTATTAACACTTAATGACATTTAAATCACAGTTTAATGTAATGTTAACCCACAAAGCTAGGTAGTTTTTGGGTTTGATAATTTTTGTTTATGATTTATAACAAGTTGTGTTGTGTTGGTTTGTGTGGAGTTGTCATGGCAGGGATATGTCAAGCAATGTCATCTTTGCATTAAGGATTACATAATTGAGTAAATGGCACTTAATGGCAGTTGTCATAAACATGCATAAAATCTTCTTCATGTTCATGACACATGTCATATTATGATTATGAAGGTTTCATGTCAGTCTTATGCACACCCCTTCAAGTAAAGTGTTACCAAGTTTTTTTTCTAGTTTTTTATTTCCTTCAGGGCAGGGGAAAGCAAGAGGTACATAAAATAAAATGAAAGTTTCTAAGCAGTTGCACACATCTAAATGCTTTTTGGCATTCATAAATAGACCCAGATTTCAGCCTAATATGGCTACTTGCACCGAATCACCAATTTCACATGTATGTTGTGTATTTTCAAAATACTGTATTTGTATTTAAATACATTTTTCTTCACAGTATTTTGTATTTGTATTTAAATACATTTTTCGACACAGTATTTTGTATTTGTATTTGAAATACATTTCCATGTATTTATGCCCATCTCTGATTGGTCATGTTTCATGCGTTTATGGTCGTGTATAGTGTGGATGAAGATTCTTTTAAAATGCCAGTATAAACGGGGATTGTTTTTATTTTAAAATGCGGTTTTAAAACGCAAATGCTCTAATGTAAACAAAGCCTGAGTGTCTGACACGTTTTTGCTGTATTTTATAAAAAAAAATAAAGGTATTAAGCTAGTGTTATAAATATTACGAATTAATATTAAGCTACACACACACACTCACCTGGTGTGGAAATAAAAAAATAAAAAAGAACCAAAATAAAAATAAATAAAATAACACTGATCATAAAAAAATTAAAAGTTAAAAAAGAAAGTTAGGTTGTTCATTACATTTTACTTCATAATTGCCTACTGCAGCACTGCATTGTTTTGATTTCATTGTTGCAAAACTGGTTCTGTAATATAGTTTGTTTGCTATTGTGATCAAAGCCATTGATCTGAAGCTCAATTCTGATGCTGTCCTGTAAATATTTTTCTAATCCGCAATAAATATAACAATTTCTGATCAACCCATATATGAATTGCATGCTTAAAATAACATACCAGTTAAAGCCCGCCCATTTCAAGACAAACCCAGCCTACTTCCGGGTTAGGCCACACCCACTCCAAGTACAGATACAGATAATTCATATGGTTAACAGATACAGATAATGCTGTACTCGCTCATCCCTAATAGCAACCATCTCGAAATTTCAAGTGGCTCGGACAATTTTCTTGTCAAGTGACCCATGGAGACTGCTCATGCCAATTTTTACACCTGTATCATAAACTGAACAATTCTGCCAAACATAAGCACTTAGCCGCTCCACTAATTTCAAGCATGTTGCTTTAATACAGAGTAGTCAGTGGTGTTGGGAGATTTAATAGTACAGTCTTGGGCATGTAACTAAGGGAATAGCCTTCGATGACTGACAGGAGTGCACTTTTGGGCTTTGCCTCTTGACCTTCACTTTGGTGGAGCTGTGAACAGAAGACCCTGAACTCATCAGTTGGTCTCATGTTGCAAATGGTCTTGATTTGCAACTTGGTCTTAGTTAACAAAGATGTTAGACCACATGATGTACTTCACTTTCTTCGTGCTTGGATTTGACTTCTTAGTGCAAGTCATTCCCTCTGTCTTGTTTGGTTTTTGTCAACCAAAACTGTGTATATTAGTGCTGCAGCATGCGAACACACCTCTCCCAATCCTGCCATGCATGTACAATGCAGGGGCGTGAGCCAGAATTTTATTTTTGGAGGGTCCCATCTTAAAATGAGAGGGCAACTTATGTATATATAATCTTAACAACTATAAATAAAACAGCTTAACACCTGTACACATTTAAAACAGCATTATGCATTTTTTACTTAACATGCAGGCATAACTTGGTGATTATCGCTATTACCTTTTACATGAGTCCACAAGAGCGATTATGAAAAGTGTCAATTGTGTTATCATACTCAGTCCAGAAAATCCACAAATTTACTTTCGAAAAACAGCAAAGAAATATTTAAAAGCAAATATATACAGCATAAAATAACAGCATTTTTACTTCACTGTTTCATCATCATAACAGCATACATAGCTCAGCAGCTATTCTGCCCTCCAAAGGCTAAGTGCAGTATCTACGCAAACACTGAAACTTAGAAAAATGGCTTTAAAGTTTTTTACACCAGCCAGTCAAACATGTTACTGCAATTTTGGCACACACATTTCTCTGAAATGGGACAAAATTTAACCAGGAGACTTTGTCACAAGACACAACAGATCTCACAAAGCCCATTTTAACCCTTAACTCAATTTTGACCAAATGCGTAGTTACTGCGCTTTCGCTTTGTAGGGCAGTATTCATGCCGATTACTTTTTACATGACAAGTCTACGGGGGTGATTATTAAAAATGGCAATGATTTCATCATAGTCCAAAGAATGCGCCAGTTCCCATTCAAAAGACAGCAGGGAAAGATTATTTAAACGCGAAGTTGTCATGTGTGATCTCTTCCAACTGTTGAGAAAAGTCTTTCAACACTACAAGAAGTCATTGGCAGTGTGACCATTATCTTTAAGAGTCTATTAATGTTTGGAAAGACATCAGAGGGGCAGGTGTCCAAAACCTTAATGAGGGAAGAGAAAGAGTGGCCATCGTCTATTTTCCTGCACATTAGTTGAAAGAAAATGCTTAGATCTGCATCTTCAAATGAAACGCCCTAGTGTTCCGCAAGGCATCCTCAGTAGCTCAGCTTTTGAAAAAAATCAGAGCCGGGCAAACACGCAGCCGCTGCACGCATTAATCCACATTGATCTTCTTGAAAGCAGCTGTTCAGTTCAGTGATTTGTCTGTCTAAAATATCAATCCATAGTTTGTTGAGATCAGCATTGTCCTTTATGGCTGTGGATTTGCCTAAACTACATGAAACCAGAGATTCGTTCAGTCGAGCTGGTAGCTTTCTTACTCTGGTGCTGGTGACATCCCAGCGATAGGCAGTCGGTGACTGATATTGTGCTGCTCTCTAAACCCCTTGTAGCAACATCACTGGTCTCAAATAATTTCCCAAATGTCACCAACAGAAATAATTTTTTTTGTCTGAATTTGATGCATGAGTGAATCAGCTTCTAGTTTCGTTTGGCCACTTGTTTCTGAGAACTCCGCCAGCATTTCTAAAATTACATCAAATAACGTCAGTACTTTGCAGATTTAGCCAGATTTCGAGCTCCACCTTGTATCTGTAGATCATTCAAGTTCAAGACACCTGTGATGATAAAGCTACTTCTGGATCTCTAAAAAACGGGCATGCCTATGTGCACCAGTCATGAAAGTTACACAGTATCAAAAAAAGAATTGACATGGCCAGATACCTTCGTTGCGGTGCAGAGAACTAAATTCAGCCTTCAGCGAGTTGCAATGCACGTACAAGGCATTTGGAAAAGTATGCTTTAGAATCGTGTGCACCCCACCCTTGTTACCCGACATAACAGAAGCCCCATCAAAGCCTACGCAAAGAGATGGATCCAACTGTAATGGCTCAATGACTTGCAAAATCTTAGCAGAAATCCCATTAGCACTCATATCTCCCATTTCATCGAATCCAACCGCTCTCTCTTTAACTTTGCCTGCATGAACGTAACCTTACACACACAACCACCAGCTCGCGTTTTGAAACGTCCTTGCATTCATCTGCCATAATTGCATAGTAGGTGTATGGTGTCTCATGCAACTCAGACTTGATCTGTCATAGAAGTAGCGAGGCTGCACATTCAAGTAACTTGTTCTGAATTTCTAGACTCATTAGTCTCTCGTTTTTTGGTATCTCCTGGAGACGATTTTGCACGTTTGGGACATGCTTGGCAATTAAGCTAAACAGTTCCAACAAATTGCCCTTATTTAAGGCCTCTTCGTTTTCCCAGTGGCCACGTTTACGTTTGCATAGAACATAACAATGTCAATTACCACCTTTTCTCCACAAACGTGCGGTCATCCCGAAAGAGCTGGTTTAAAACAGTACCATGGGTTTTACGGGTTGCTTATGCCTCATATTTACAAATGGAAAGGGAATGAGATTTGCTGGCTTGGTGTCTGATGCATGATCTGCAGAGGTGTTTCCAGTCTGTGAATCCATTGCAGATAAATGCTTTTTCAGCGCATGGATCGGGAAAATGTCGACATGCTTTGCAAAACACAGTATTATTTGTTGAACTATATTCAAGCCATGTGAACTCATTGTACCATTTTGGGAAAAAGCAACGATTCTTTCCGGCAAACTCAGTCTAAGGAAATGTGGTCATCACTGGTTGTGAAGGCGGTTCATCAATAGCAGACAAATCATTGGGCATTATGCCGATCTGTGTCGTGGAAGTCTCACTGCTAGATTCATGTGATGTAGGCTTTCTGTGTCCTGATCAGTCTCGGGTGCCACTTCGCTCGCTGTTGCAGACTCAGATGATGTAGATGGCACATTTTCTCCTTCTCATCTTTCCTTGCTTTTTCAAAAAGCGTAATATTGTACTTTGCATGGCAGCTGCCATTGTCCCCAAATATTAATTAACTCTCATGCGAAGATGACAGCGTAACTTACGCACAACACGTAACATGAGCTAATCCAATCAAGTTTGAAAACAGCTGCATTTTACCGCAAAGCATTTTGATTGGTAAATCTATCAATCAGACTAAGAAATCAACATTTTCTTATTTTATTTTAAGCAATTGGAAATCTGAGGGGGCCGGACAACTTCAGCTGACAACTCGCAAGCTATAACAACTATGATAATTGTTTTTTACTTACATGTCCTGTGAACACAAATAGTTTTTTTTGTCTCTTTGTTTACCCATCCTGCAACAGCATATTGAAGCATCTGTACTGGTGGTCACCAGCATACCACCACCAAAACACAACATATGCTGGTCTTGCTGGTATGACCAGCATGGGATGCTGGTGCTAATGCTGGTTTGGTGATGGTATAGCTGGTGCTAATGCTGGTTAGCTGTTGTTCACTAGCAAACCAGCACCAAAACACAACATATGCTGGTATGCTGTATTTTTCAGCAGGGTACGCTGCCACTTCGGACACAAATATGGTGGCGGACATGGCGGAAGTGACGTCTTTGGAACCCATGAATATCCAATTTTTACATACTGTTCTCCTTGGTGCTTAAGCTTTGGTATCATATTCCTACAGGCTACACAGATAAAACAAAACGAGTATATGAACAAAACAAGTTTATGAAGTGCTTTATTTCTGTTTAGCACATTAGAAAATCAAGACTTCACACTGGTTCACAGTCTTATTCAAACTGGGAACAATTTATAATTAATGAGCAAAAAACAAACAAACAAAAATCACATCAATAAAATGGTCAATGACTTTATTTTATTTTCACCAAACTCCTGTTGTAATGAATGATTCTGAATACACTGCATATACAGTATCTCTTACATTACATTTGCACACTGTTGTTCATGATGAACTACGTGACACCCATAAGCAAAACTTTTCTACACAATTGACTTTTTTAAGTGCCAGATGTGTCTGGTCATCAGGGCCGGAGTGGGACTCATTTTCAGCCCTGGAGTTTCATGCCTTAGATCGGCCCACTTTAGTTCACGACTGAGTATTAAAATAATATCTTTAAACCCTCAGTAGTATAAGTCTGCAGTAGTGCACTGTTCTCTGCAGCCTTGCAATTCACTGTATTTTTCAAATATATAATTTCATATTCTGTGCAAATGCAGTAAACAATTATAATTTTTGCCATAATCATGCAGCCCTGCCATAAGGCCATAATATTACTAAAGTAAACTTATTCAAAAACTAAAGGAAACAAATGGGTTTGTGTTTTCCTCTATATTTCTATTTCTAAAAAACGGTGAGTCTTGAGATTAACTGTTGGGTTGATAACGTTTGGAAACCCCTGATATACAATACACAAGCAAGATTTATCAAGTATGCATTGGAAACAAATGGAAAAAATCTGTATCTTTTTTTAGTACTTAGATCATGTCTATTGCTAAATAACGTAGGCCTACATTGTGTTAAAAAAAAGAAAACATCATGGATATACTTTTGAAACTACTTTTTTCAAATAAACTAATGAGTTTTGCATCAAATAGATTTTTGTTCCTCTTGCAATAAACGATGAATAATGACTATTCATAGAGAATTCATCTATGACTTGGATAAAAAAACACGTTTTGTAAATTCTTTTCCTTTTAGAGGCCAGCCCGTTTGTATTAAGACGCGCTCAAGTTTATTTAAATTATAATAGACGCGCGGCCGGCAAGCGCACTCAAAAGACGCGCTCAAGTTTATTTTAAATATAGACGCGCGGCCGGCAAGCGCACTCAAAAGACGCGCTCAAGTTTATTTAAAATATAGACGCGCGGCCGGCAAGCGCACTCAAAAGACGCGCTCAAGTTTATTTTAAATATAGATGCGCGGCCGGCAAGCGCACTCAAAAGACGCGCTCAAGTTTATTTTAAATATAGACGCGCGGCCGGCAAGCGCACTCAATATAGACGCGTCTGAAACAAAACTCGTGTTCAAATAAGCGCTTTGAAAACCAGAAGACAGCGGCACGTCCTGCGTTTCCCATGCGTTTTAGATGTCAATGAACCCTAATGCAAGAATTCTTCCAATAAGTGGTCGGGACTCAGGACACAATCAACTTGTGCATAAAGCGGCGGGGACATCTTTCACCCGCAAATACGCGTCATCCCGGTGGCATGACAACACCGGCCCTCGTGGCCAAAAAAACAGACCGGCCCACCGGGAATCCTCCCGGTTCTCCCTATGGCCAATCCGGGCCTGCTGGTCATCCATACAGGCCATCATTAGTGCTCTTTCCACTATGGGCCATTTGAATACAAATTGAATGCAAATAAATTTAAATAGAAATGACCAGCCAGAGACACATTAACAAACAAATCACAGAAAGGGTGACAAGAAAACACAAAATAAAGTAAAAGGATGTTTGACATTTTTCAATGAAAGATAATTTAGTGAAAATATAACATATTTGATATTGCCTGAGTGAGGTCATGCCAAAGATTAAAATCAATGTAAAAACATTGATGAAACATCAGAGAGGAGCTGTGACAGCAGTTATGAACATGAGTACTTCTATATAAATAAAAATATGAATATGGTCAGAAGCTCAGAGTTACTGTAAAGAGAGATACACTGACCTAAGCACTATTCGAATGGGATTAGTTTTCCAAACGACGTTTGAGTTTCAGCGTGTCCCCCAGGACGTCTGTGATTTTTTGTACCGATTCGGACGGCTATTCCAGAGATGGGAGTGTCTGTTTCATGCATTTGGGTGTTGCAGTAGCACGTGCTCTGGATACGCGTGTTTGTAATGTTAAATATTTTGCTTTAAATGTAAAATCATGACAGAACATGTAATTTATTAATTTAATTTTAACAAATCAAAATAAAATATACAAATCCTACTAAAGTAACGTTAGCCTACGTGTTTTATATAACTGTCTGCTTATAACAAACACAAAGTAATGAAGAAATAATGATTAATAAAATGTAATATCTTTATTAATTAACATTACCATTCCGGAGTTGAACAACTTTGAATTGAGTTTCTTACAACGTTAATGATATTACAGTGTTTAGTCTTAACAGTGTATGATATTCAGCTCGTCTTGATTTAATTACTTTATTTTGCCGAATGCGAAAAAACATTCATATCTGAATGAATGGGACTCAGGAAATACAATATATGCGCATTAGTAAGACCTTACGGCAGATCACGTTGGCCAAAACATGAAATGAACCGCGTTTTCAAAAGATATTGCGGGAAAGCACAGACATTTGCATCCGGACGGGATTAAATTTCTCAGAGGACGTCTGAGTTTGGCGGAAAAACAGTAGGTAACTTTCTCTGGAATTTTTACGGAGGTCGTCAGTGTCACGACACGAATAATGCAGAACCCAGGCGCAGACAGTATAGTGAACACAAATGGGAGTTTTATTTAAATAACACAGAAAACAAAACCCACGAGGGGGTAAAACAATACAATAAATGGACAGAAGGGTAACATAAAACTAAATAACAAACTTACTAAACTAACCACACAGAATCTGGATTTGGCTGGGGAAGAACACGAATCACAGGAAGACACAGAATCTGAACAAACAATCGAGCACAAGACAGAAAACACGAGGGCTTAATAAAGGGTACAATCAAGATGGGAACAGGTGGAAATCATTAAACAATCAAAGCAGGAGAACACAAGGGAGTGGGGTAAAAGTGACAAGACACTGGAAATACGTGGCAAAAAACATAATCATATGAAGCCACGTATTCCCACACAGAACATTGTACTGTCAGGACCTTGCCATACAGAATAAGACCTGACTCAAACACAAGGGTCTGGCAAGACCCTGACAGTACCCCCCCCCCTTCAAGAGCGGATACAAGACGCTTAGGGGGAACACTGAACACGAGACATGACTGACTGGATAACAGAAATAAACCAACAAAACATAACAAATAACACCAGTGGCAAACAGGAATACAAAATTACAGGATTGGGGTGACTTAACAATAACATAATTAACGGAAGGGGGGGTGGGGGGGGCGAAAAAGTTCATAGGGGAAGGTTCAGACTGGGAAAAACTGGGCTTAGAACGGGAGGTCCGGGAAGGCTTAGTGGGAGTCCTGGGAGTGGGGTTGGGGGAAGACACGAGAGGAACAGTTCCAGGGAGGACGAACAGAGGTGACGTAGACCCAGGGGGCGCTGCATCCGGCAGCGGAGACGGGATAGAGGCCACTGCATCCGGCAGCGGAGACGGGATAGAGGGCGCTGCATCCGGCAGCGGAGATGGGATAGAGGGCGCTGCATCCGGCAGCGGAGACGGGATAGAGGGCGCTGCATCCGGCAAGACCTGCAGCGGCTGCGCAGACGGCTGGGGTTGCACAGACGGCTGAAGAGGCTGCAGCTGCGCAGATGGCTGAAGAGGCTGCAGCTGCGCAGACGGCTGAAGAGGCTGCAGCTGCGCAGAGGCATGTGGCGAAGAATCAGGCTGAGAACCCAATAACCCTCTCCTCTTCTTCTTCCTCCTCGGGCGTGGCGCGGAGGCTGTTGCAGGCGAATGGGTCATAGGAGAAACGGCCTCAGAGGAGGACTCAGCAGATGCCGACTCCCAAGAGATCCTCCTCTCTCGTTTTCCTCGAAGAGATACGGGTGGAGAGGAGATCTCTGGGGTTGATGCGATGAGTGCTGGGTCCTCTTGCAACAGCACCCCACCGATGCGACCCTCCGGGATAGACAACAGAGGCCCGGACCTGGACTGGTGTGGCCCCCTCTCGCCCCGTGGCTGCTGCCTCTGGGCGACACGGCTCACCATCTCCCAGTAGGGTAGGGAAACCAGGCTCTCCCGCTCGGGAACTGGTGGAGGATTGTTGAGCCCGGCCACAAAGTACTCACTGGCCAGGAAGTCGGGATAATTACCCTTGCTCCCTCCACAGCTCTGGCGTAGTCTTGCAGCGAGAGCTCTCTCTGGGGAGGAAACGGGCTATTGCCTGCAAGGGTCTGCTCAGTGATAGAACTCCACCATTCAGGGTTCTGAGCTCGCCGCATGATAACTGTCTGCTGGGTTCGGTTTTGGCTCGATTGTTCTGTCACGACACGAATAATGCAGAACCCAGGCGCAGACAGTATAGTGAACACAAATGGGAGTTTTATTTAAATAACACAGAAAACAAAACCCACGAGGGGGTAAAACATACAATAAATGGACAGTAGGGTGACATAAAACTAAATAACAAACTTACTAAACTAACCACACAGAATCTGGATTTGGCTGGGGAAGAACACGAATCACAGGAAGACACACAGAATCTGAACAAACAATCGAGCACAAGACAGAGAAGACGAGGGCTTAATAAAGGGAGCAATCAAGATGGGAACAGGTGGAAATCATTAAACAATCAAAGCGGGAGAACACAAGGGTCTGGCAAGACCCTGACAGTCAGAGAAAAACACAGACATGGCCGTTTCGGACGGGATTAAAAACACAGAGGACCTCTGAGAAGCACGGTTTTCTCAGAGGTCCCTCTGTAAAACTAATCCCGTCCGAATAGGGCTCTACTGTAGACTCTGATGTGAATATGGTGCTAATAAGTGATGGGTACAGTGGATCAGTATGGACCTTGGGTTGGTCTATGGGAGACAATACTCACATGGTACAATGCTTGGGTTCAGAGGTGTCAAGTAATAAATTACAACTACTTCGTAACCTCACATAAGTAGAAATTTTGGTTACCTATACTTTACTGGAGTAATTCTTTTTCAGCCTACTCTTTACTTCTACTCCTTACATTTTCACGTAGTTATCTGTACTTTCTACTCATAAAAAACCTATTCAGATAAATCGCGCCATCTGGTTAGAGTGAATTTGATTGTGTTTGGATGAGAAGTATGTGGGTCAAAGACGAAAAGGGGGTTTAAAGCATAAAAAAAATAAAAGTGTAAAAGAGCTTTAAATTTAGTCTTTTTCACATACATTAGAATATGTCCTGTTTAACTTTATGTTTTTCTGAGCAAAAAATAATTACTACCATACATTTTTACTGGGATTTTACAGAAGACACCAACTAAAATGTCATTCATTGTAACAATATTTTTATGCAAAAAAATATTATCAGACATTTTTAGAAAAACTATTATTTGATGACACATTACAAGACTCTATTTATAGATCACAGTGCAGACACCAAATACTAACTATTTGTCATTTTAAAGCATTTTACATCGCCAATATCCTTTAAACCATTAGGTTTTACCCATTTGTCAGCAAGAAGTTTTTGTAAGGAAGTGAAAATCAATTCAAATCAAATAAAATTTTTGTAGGATCACACATTATTTTACATATTTTAATAAGTACAGCTCAGAATAAGTATATTGCTTCATTTCTACATAAATATATCTGTTACACCGAATGACAATGGGTTGTTACACTGAATGACATTTTTGACAAAAATAGTGTCATTGTTTCCATTATTGCAATGTTTTAAATATTATTCTGTATCATTTTATTCCTAAACAAATCACAGAAGTAGATGCTGAAATTAATAATCATTTTATTCCACAATACATATCATATTCGTAAAAATTAACTGAACAGGTGGTAATACTGTATAATAAGATCCAGAACTGCCCTTATACGTTTAGCTTCTGCCCTGTGTTTACTTTGATTTTCCCGCCATTGCTTTCGCCTCTTCTCAGCTGCAGCATCTGATAAATTCCTGATTGACGGGTGATCTGGATTTGCAGCCAAGGCAGCTTGCTTTCTTCTCTGGTTACTGAAATACAGATTCCATGTAATTATTGACATAAAATTATTGACATAGATCTATATAAAACGTGTTATTAATTAAAAATACTTTCTGTTTGGCAACATAAATGACATGTTATCAGGATTTGTATTATGGGCGGAGAATCCCCTCAGTGGCCTCTCTTAAAGGGATAGTTCACCCAAAAATGAAAATTCTGTCATCATTTACTCACTCTCATGTTGTTTCAAACCCGCATAAATGGAAGGAAGATATTTTGAGAAATGTCTGCAACCAAACCCTTCGTGGACCCCATACTATGATACTAAAAATAATACTATGGAAGTAAATGGGGTCCACGAACGGTCCGGCCACAAACATCACTCAAAACATCCTCCTTTGTGTTTATCAGAACAAAAAATTCATACAGGTTTTTACCAACATGAGAGTGAGTGAATAATGACCAAATTTTCATTTTGGGTGAACTATCCCTTTAACTTGTGGTATAGGTAGGGTGGAGTCTCTATCTAAAAACAGCAGTAAACTATTATTCTGTAGGGCTAGGCTTGGACACAAATTTCACGATTTGATTCAATTTCAAATCAATTTGATATTGATTAACATCAGCTGAAAACAGCATAGACTGAAAGATCGATTATTGTGATTTACAAATCACTATAGTTTCTTCAAAATTAGAATTGATTAAAATCGAGAAATCTATCTTTTTAAACCCAGCCCTATTATTTTTACATTGCACTCCTCAATACCTTTCTCGTCTCCTTCCTAAGTGCATTGCCCTAGCTACTGGGTCTGCATTAACTTTCTGCCAGTGCCTAGAAACTTTTTGTTTGTGGGCATCTAAAAGAAATCAGTACCAAAACGACAAAAATGCATTAAAACATTAATATTGATAAAGTTTGATATTTTTTGTGCTAAACATCCCTCATTTATCTGAAATAGAAATAAAATGCTAAAAATGTTATCTAAACAGTGACACTCTCATTCAGTGTAATGGATGACACTGTGGTGTAACATACAATTTGCATTACACCGAATGACAAAACATTACCCTGAATGACGAAACTTTTACTTAAGCTAATATTAGTAGTTAACAACTAGATACCTATATCAAACAGTGAACTTGACCAGAAAGGTTTATCATCATTATTCACAACATCTACTTTTTTTTTTAAATCTAACAATAAAAGTGTTTTTTTGCATTTCACTGAATGACAGTCGTTTTTGTAACTCAAGATACCACACTATGAAAAGGTGAAATTATCAAATATTTAAGAGCAATAAACTTACCTTGCTGAATCACCACATGGTCTTCAGGGGCCCCTTTGATGATGTCACAGACTGCTTGATGACTATTGTTTGTGTATTTAATTTCAAAATGGCTTCCTGATCCCGTTACACTGAATGACCTCTGACAAACTGCATATTCGGGACAAAAGTCCCCTAGTTGTTTCAATATTTAACGAAAAAAATAACACATAGTCCTATTAATATAAAACAGCCAACACTTATGTGAACATGCCAAGGAAGCAAATTTTTTTTTTAACATGGTATTTTATAAGTTTATTTAAAAATCTATTAGTAAAATCCTAGTCCGGACCATTACGCTGAATGACGATTTTACACTTTGGAGCATTATTAAACTCATATTTGGTCATTGTATTTTCACAAAAGTTATATGAAACATAAAAGTAGACATTTTACTTTCATTTTATAGGTGTTTTTTGTATGTAAAATCACTTTTGTAAATTATATTTGATGCGGACACCAAAATGGTGACGTCTCGTCTTTGACCCATAAACATTCCGACACCCTGTTAGTTTGGAAGCGATCCAACGCACCTGCACATGACACAAATCACGTCACACAAGGAAGGAGGACTTTGCTTCTGCAGTACTCTGATGTCATACCCCGATCAGTCGGCTCCGCACCAGTCGAACACACAAAGCGTCAAGTTCTGGATGAAAAGCAGACCTGGCCTGATTCCACCCACACAGATACCCTCAGAAAACAGCAGATTTAATTAACCCTCACCCGCGTATGCATGTTTGTAAGCAGTACAAGCCTGCGCGGTGATGTTTGCTGTGAAGAGAATACAATTATATTTGACATCTATAAACAATAATATATTTATATACAAAATATAATGCTCATTTGGTTTGGTGTATTTTGAGTGTGACAGTCCCTCTATTAGTACCAATCAATCACAAATCATCACTTCTCCTCTTTCTCAGTGGATGAACTGAATCAAATCTGCTGTAATTTGCAGTTATATACATTTTACAGAGACCAGTATTCATTAGATTTTAAGAACTTTTTTGGCACTTTTATCAGGAGAAAAGTATAATAAAAATAGGAATGTTGTGTTGCATGGTGAGAACTCAAATATATAAACAGGAGCCTTAACAATCTAACCATTAGTAAAATTAATAAATAATAATTTAGCTGTAAATAAAATGACTCACATGATGAACTTTTATTGATAACCTCATCCAGGACGATCCCTCATGCTCAGGCACGAGAATACCTTAAATACTGCCTGTAACTGCCGGTAAGTGGGGTTCTTGCTGTTTGAAGGAGTTAACGGGTGTCCAGGGGTCTAGTGTTTTTTATGTGTTATTTGACTGCACATTATTCATACTTTAAACTATTATTATTACAGTATTTATAAAAAAATCAGAACAGGATTAGCATAGAATGATACTTTAGGCCTTTTAACAAAAACAGTTTCATGTGCCCCTTTAATCACCTGCCCCTTCAAAGGTATCTGCACGGTCCTGTTGCTATTCCTGTGCTGGTTGAGGGAGAATTTTTTTAAGTTAATTTAGTAAAATAGTAGCGCTCAATGTACTGTGTTATTTTGCTTTGCAGGAACATTTAAAAATTTGCCAAATCATCTATAAAAACAAATGTGCAAGGGCTAGGGGGTGTGTTAGTCATGTCAAACCAAACATGTGACTACACCCCAAAAGGTCCATACCGTATACATATGCAATCTTTTTTTGACCAAGAACCGCCCATCTAGAGATTAAGAGACCAATGGTGATGCCAATATCCACAGTTCCTTTAGTTCGTGAAATTATCAGAGCGAAATTAGCAAGTTTCTATAAAAATATAAAGGATTGTCAGGAGAAAATAAAGAGTTTTAAGGTAAGGTACATATTTAATTTGCAATCATGTTAAGGAATGTTAAATGAAAAAACTAATGTTATACCTCAATGAATTTCACACAAACTTTAATGTATTAAAGTAGATGAGTGAGTTGTTACTCTAAAATATTTTTATTCATTCACAGAGAATGCACAAAAACAAATATGTAAGAGTGACACACACAAAACATTGTGTTTGTAGTATTGTCTTTTGTCTATTTAGTAAAAACAGTGTAAAAAGAAAACGTTGGATCAACTTTAATTGTTAACGCACTTCAAGTGAAAATTTTAAGTTGAAAATTTTCAAATATTTTACATATTTTCAATTGAAGTTTTTAAGTAGAGCAGATTTTACTTTTTACAGTGTAAATTTGTTTAATTGTATTTATATTTAGGGGTGAACGGGGCACAAACCATTCCAAAGGTTCATTTTAACACATCTATTTTACACAGTTACAAAGGGCTGAGCAATCTGTGTTTTGTCACGGTGAAATCCGTGTCATGTTTTGTGTCTGTTTCGATTGTCGTCACCTGGACTCTTGTTAATTGATTACCTGCCTCATCACACCTGTGTATCGTTAGTCTGTTTGTATATATACCCCTGCCTGTTGTATGTGCACTTGCCGGATGATTGTCGCTGATGTCATGTTTGTTTCCAGTGTTCCAGTCATTGTTCTTACCTGCCCGTGTTGTTCCTCGTGTTTCATTTCATGTTATTTATATTAAATGTTACCCTTTCGTGTGAACCCTGCGTTTGTGTCCTTACTCGTGTTCCTGATCGTGACATGTTTTTGATCTTTTTCTCTTACTGTCAGAAGATAATCTGCTGTGATTTTCTGAAAAGTTTTTAAGTGTTTTTGTTAGGATACTGAACAAAAAGTGTTTTGCAGGCATGAAAGTAAATGGATTCTTCATGTGTTTTATTAATTTCTAAATTGAGTATGTAAGTCAAATCCAACCTAACGTTATGTTTATCTCTGACCTAAAACATAATACCATTTTAAAACATGTCAGTAACTGATAACTATACTTGAAAACATTTTTACACAGTGTTACAACTAAGCCTAAAGCAGTGGTTCTCAAACTTTTTCCGCATGCGGCCCCCCCTTGTGTACGGTGCATTCCTCTCCCCCCCAAAGAAAATTTATGACAAAAACTGTTCTAAAATTTAACATTTTAATTAAACAAAACATATTGGGGCGGTTTCCCGGACAGTGATAAGCTTAATCCAGGACTAGGTCTTAGATTAATTAGGATATATAACTAGCTTTAACAAACATGCCTTGCTAAGGGCATTACCTGTGTGCATTTTGAGGCAAAACAAAGGGCCCTGATGTATTTTAAGATATGTCAGTCCAGGTTGTTGTCAGTTTGGACAGCTCTTAAAAATGTTTTAGTCTAGGACTAGTCTAATCCCTGTCCGGTAAACTGCCCCATTAAGTTATACAAAGTAGTGCTGTTGTTTAGTAGCCTTATTTTTGGTTTTACCCCTTCTCCCCTATTGTATACTGTATGTGCAACATTTTAGACATTGTTTGTTATCCTAATTTTTGCTAAAGAAAAATGAAAAACAATATTTTACAGAGAATATGTCTGTGTTATTGTTTTTATATTGATATTTACAGGTTAGTTAATTGAAATTTCAAACACAAAGACAAGTAAATCCAGTGAGCTGATAACCCTCAGGTCTTTCAGGTATATAGGGCCTAATGCATTTAGTTATTATACATTGTAGACAATGGAGTAGATTGAGGAAGAAATCATTTTAAAATAGTTTAAAATACAAATAATTAAAACTAGTTAATGTAAATGTTTTAAGCCTAACAAAAAACAAAATCATAAATACACTTCTTTATATTAAGCATAAGAAGACACAGGAAATCTGTCCTGTCACTGTGCATTCACTGCATTCAATACAATATAAAAGTTTCAAGAATGTTTTCACATTTCAAACAGATCAGCGTGCAGTGATGGCAAAACGTCAGCGAGGAGCTGTTATGAACTTGAGTTTGTTTGTGCTGCTTCTGCTGTCAGGTTGGTGTCATCAATTAAATCTGTTTTTACAAGTAAATGTGTGCACATGCATTTATTTAAACATTAATTTAAATTTTAACAGGACTTCTGTGCAGTGCTTCTGGTATTTGGCGAGAGTATCAGTACATAAACATAAGTATGACATGGACAGATGCTCAGAGTTACTGTAGAGAGAGATACACTGATCTGGCTACTGTAGACTCGATGGATGATGTTAACACGATGCTGAATACAGTGAATGATGGCTACAATGGATCAGTCTGGATTGGGCTGCAGAAGGCGACACAGAGCCGTTGGGTTTGGTCAAATGGAGAAGATACTCTTGCACAGTACAGTCCATGGGCCCCAGGAGAACCTACCGGTGAAGACTGTGGCTTTTTTTCCAATAATGCATGGTGTGATCATTTATGTGGGACCGAGTTACAATTTGTGTGCTACAATGGTAAGTAGTCAAATTATTGATTGTTTAACTGAGAGGAACAGCTGAGACCTGATTTTTTTGCATATGTCAATAGAAAGTACTGGATTCATCATGGTAAACAATTATAAAACCTGGAGAAATGCTCAGAGATACTGCAGACAGTATCACACTGACCTGGCCACCATCCACAACCCTGAGGAGCAGAACCGGGTAAATGCAGTTGTTGGAGAAGGAACATCATGGTTCTGGATCGGTCTGTTCTTAGACGATTGGCAGTGGTCTGATCAATGGAGCCGCTTCTATAGGAACTGGGATACAGGATACTCATCCCAGAGTCTTGTTAACTGTGTTGGCATGTCAGCAGTTTCTGGGAAATGGATTCAATATAGCTGTGACCAGATGTACGGATTTATCTGCTACGATGGTGAGTTTAACTACTTTTATATGATTTATATGTATTAATGTTTTTTTATTAAAATAACTTTAAATTTGGATTCTTTTAGGGATAAAAAGACAGACTGTCAGACTGAATTTGTCCCACAATGGAAAATACAATTTAACCAATCCTTCACTACAGATTGCCATTCTGAATGAGGTTTGTCTCTGTCTTAAATACTGTCATCAGATTCATCATCAGATTCTGGAAAATTACCACAATTTTCCAACTATATAGCAAAAGTACATTATCTTTCATACAACCAGAGAATCATAATAATCGTTTTGTTTTATAGGCTTATATAATATTTTGTACAGTATAATGTCATGCCTAAAGCATTAGTGATCACAAATTTAAGCTTGATGTCCGGTTTAATAGTGTGTTGTTTCATCAAAACTTAGCAAGTGATTTTGAAGATTATAACCTTCTCCAATTCAAATGGATACGACTTGGGTCATGTATAACTCAAATAGCTGCCTGGAGATGTTACTAAATATGGCCGTTGTGTGTGGTGATATTTATTCACAAAAGCACTTTGACCCAAAGAGTGAACCCTCAATAGTTATTAAATCGGTTAAATCACAGACCTGCTGATCATTGCGGAAATGTCAGTTTGCAGATTAATGGCTCGTATTTTTATACTGCAATGTTTTGAGTTTCCTCTTCAATGACCATTACTGTTGCTTTTAGTCACAATTTAGGATTATATGTGATTTGTAACCTGTGTGTCGTGGTTTGTTTTTTGCTGGTCTTTCAGATACATAAAAAGCTAAAGAGCGCTGGGCTGAATAACACATACATAAGCTGGAGAAAGGATAAAGGTGAAGAGATTTTTCATCTGGACAGCAAACGTGCAGTGAATTCAAGTACATGTGATGCCAACTAGACCTGTTTGAGTCGTGACTCACTCGGATCTTTCACACGGATCTTTAAATTAACTCATGACTCGCGAGTCTCTAGTATCATTAACCTGGATCAGTTGAGTCCTAGTACAATTCAATGTAAAACCATTAACTGCGCCACCACACACACAAACCTCTTGCAACATTATTGATGAGACTTTGCTCGCTCTACAGATCCACTCGTAACCGGCTGATCTGCGCGAGAACTGACTCGAGAGATATGCGAATCTGCAATGTTTCCGGCTCTGACTCGAGAATCTCTCAACTCGTAACCGGCTGATCCACGCAAACTGTCTCTCGATTCAGAGCCGGAAACAGTGCAGATTCGCAGATCTGCCAGAAACATTGCAGACTGAGACTCTCTGGCTCTGCAGCCGGTTAGTGAATCTGTAGAGCGAGTGAAGTCTCATGAATCCCATGGTCTGCGACTCTGCAATGTTTCCGGCTCTGGGAATCTCAAGTCATGCGGATCAGGCTGTTACAAGTAGAGATCGACCGATACTCATTATTTTAAAGCCGATACCGATAACAAATATTTGGTTGCTTATGTGCCCGATAACCGATATGATGAACCAATTTTTATTTACTGTTACACTTCTGTTTTTGACATAATTACTACAACAAGACTGAACTGAACAAACCCTTATAATAATAATCATCATCATAATCACTCCCTCTTTGCATACAAAATAATAAATAGAGGGGTCTGAAAGAGTGAAGAATAATATTAATTTAATGAATAATGTATATTCCCAATACATGGACCATTCCAAACACCCCTATCATTTTGTCAGAAATGGACTGATCCAAAGTCGCGCTGGGGTTTCCAGGTAACGGAGCGGCAGAGAGAACAGTAGGCCTATAGCGGAGTTCGCTGCATGTTGTACATAGTTTATAAAGTAAAACAGGTGGATTAAGTGCCTTTTTTGAGATATCTTTGTCTTGACCAGCAGCAGCCTTCAGCAATCCAACCAGTAGTTAGCAAAGAGGTTTTACAAATAATATCACTGACTGGAATAATACATTCAGGAAAGTAACAAACAAAACGGCTTATATATCATTGAATTTCTTAACTGGTAATGTTATTTGATGTCAGAATAATTAATATTTTGTTGTTATAGCTTATGAAATGGCTGTTGACAGCGCTGTTTATCTATGCATTTCCTGTATCACGCATTAACTGTATCAACAGTGACCACTTGCGGAGGTAATAAATAATTAATTAATATCCACAGACATTTATTTAGATATTTTAGCAAAATAATGTTTATCTGGTAAATGTTAATATAACTAAGGGTAAATCTTGTTAAAAGCTAGCTACATGTGGTGGCTGTGCTTCAAACTTCAACCCCGATAAGTGAACAGCATATGAACGTGATTTTACGATGCTAATGATAAGCATAAATAAAAGAAAAACAAATTTAATTTAGCGTTTTTAATTCAACCAAGCATTTATTATTGGGACCGGATTTTATGGATCAGCGTGACTCTGAGAGTTCGTCTCGATTCTTGGACAAGCAGCATACATTGCTTTTAATAAATTAACTTATTTAACATAACATACATTAATGCACAAATAGGATGTGTTATAAATGCCTCATATGCAAAGTAAGTATACTCAAAGACCTTTTAATGAAGTCACGTCACTCCGCCTTCATATTTGCTGTGCACGCTGCTGCTGCTGTGAGCTCCTCTCCTCAGATGTGTCCAGCGCGCAATTCTCAATTCTCTCATTTATCGGTCAATCTGATATTACAAAACAGATATCCGATCATCGGAAAATGCTCAAATATGGGGGAAAATATCGGAAAACAGATATAGCGGTCGATCTCTAGTTACAAGTGGGTCTGTACTGAGTTTCCTTGGCGATTAAGCAATACTGACTCAAGTAACTCACACAAGCCGGATCACTTTACTGAGTGACTTACAATAACCCGGATCCTTAAAGGCTCTCTAAGCGAATAATGTGCAACGTGTTTTCAAACAAACGGAGCGTAGCTAACACCTCCCCCTCCCTCTCCCGTCCGTGCTTTCATGAACACGCCCAACCCCCACCCCCAAATCCTTCTTGTCGTTTATTGGCTGGAACACTTTGTTATGTTTTGTTGTGCTACTATGTTGTTATTGCCGTTTGTCGAGCCTGAGCTGTCTACAGAGATCGAGTTTTTTTACAGTTTGATTAGCGGTCAGGTAGGAAGCAGGTAGTGAGGAGATGTTTGCTGTATGTAACAAAAAATGTTTTATGGTCTAAAACGCGTGAATTAGCTTAGAAAACCTTTAAAAGGAATCGAGTTTGCTAGGCCTAATGCGAACATTCCACTTGAACATTAAAACAGCCTCAAGAAAATATAAACAGTACATATTTCATGTTGTTTTATTGATGTGACCATGTGTCATGATCTTGTCTCATTTCACAATTTTTTAGCTCTTTGGGAGAGTATCATGACAGAACACGTGTTTTGTGTGAAAGCATGTAGCCTTGGTTTTGTTTTTATCAAGCCATCTCCTTTCCGTGTCTTATCTCCCGCCCCTGATCCCTCGTCTCCTCTTTAATCATCTTGGTATTGGTTTATCAATGTCACCTGTTGCCCCTTGATTTGCTCTCCTATTTAATGCCCTTGTGTTTGCTCTCTTGTGGCAAATAGTTTTTTAAACTACCTGTGTCTAGTTAGGCTTTGTCAGTCGAGTATACTGCCCTACAAAGGCTAAGTGCAGTAACTACGCAAACACTAAAACTGAGAAAATTGCCCTTAAAGTTTTTTTACACCAACCAGTCAAACATGTTACTGCAATTTTGGCACACACGTTTCTGTGAAATGAGACAAAATTGAACCAGGAGAGTTTGTCACAAGATACAACAGATCTCACAAAGCCCATCTCAACCCTTAACTCAATTTTGACTAGAGATGAGCCGGATACTCGGCTGAAACGAGTATCCGGTACGGATAAAGCACTTCTGCCGAGTACGAGTATTATACGAGTATTACGAGTCAATATCTGTGCTCGGATTAAATGAAAATCATCATTGGGTAGCTGATTGTGTCAGCGTTCTGTGATAGGCTAGTAGTAACAGCGCCGCCCCTCCCCTACACAAATACAGATGTATTGTGTTGCTGTGAGTCCCGCAGCTCCACTCTGCTCATTCACACACAGAAAAGCTCTCTGTCTCTCTCCCTCAGTCACTCGGGTTCGCGGTTCTTTTCCGTTAAAGTTTAGGGTTTCTTTAGCTTTTTACTTCGGGTTGTAACGTTCAAATACGTACTAACCAGCAGAGTTCTGGTAAACGTGGGTTCGTTCAGACGTGAATGGGACGCGCATCGCGTCTTTGCCTGTCGGAGATTTTTTTTTCTTTTTTTAAACCTTCAGCTGGGAGCTTTCTCTAACCACTGTGTCCCGCTCTGCACACTCACACACAGAACAGCTTTCTCTCTCTCTCTCCCTCAGTCTCTCGCGTTCACGGTTCTTTTCCATTAATGTTTAGGGTTTCTTCAGCTTTTTACTTCGGGTTGTAACGTTAATATATACTAACCAGCAGAGTTCTGGTAAACGTGGGTTCGTTCAGACGTGAATGCAACTCGCATCGCGTCTCTGCCTGTCGGAGAATTTTTTTCTTTTTTAAACCTTCAGCTGTCTCTAACCAGTAATCAGACACTGAGTGTCTGGCACGTATTTGCTGTATTTCATACAAAAAGAAAGGTATTAAGCTATAATATAAATATCACAAATTAATTTAAGCTACACACACTCTCTCTCTTCCTTTTGTCAGTTTTTTCTCTCTGACACTTTTTTGCTGTATTTCATAAAAAATAAAGGTAGTAAGTTAAAGTTAGTGTTATAAATATTACAAATTAATTAAGCTACACACACTCTTCCTCTCTCTGCCAGTCATCTAAGTTTTTTCGTTTTAACCATCAGCTGGCTTAACCAGTTTTTTTTTACTCTGACACTTTTTGCTGTATTTCATAAAATATAAAGGTAGTAGTGGTATAAATAATAAATAATATTACACATTAAGCTACACACACAAACAAACACTCTCTCTCTCCTTCTTATGATCAGTGATACAGAAATCTAACAATTTCTGATCAACCCATATATTAATTGCATGCTGAAAATAACATACCGGTTAAAGCCCCGCCCATTTCAAGACAAACTCCGCCTACTTCCGGGTTAGGCCACACCCACTCCGAGTACAGATACAGATACAGATAATTCATATGGTTTACAGATACAGATACAGATACAGATAATGCTGTACTCGCCCATCCCTAATTTTGACCAAATGCATAGTTACTGCGCTTTGGCATTGTAGGGCAGTATACTGCCCTACAATGCCATATATATATATATATATATATATATATATATATATATATATATATATATATATATATATATATATATATATAGTAAAGTTGGCTGTTTTATTGTATAGTTTGATACATAACTAAACTGTGACCAATGCAATGCACTATAGTAAATGAATGCAAGGGTACTACAGTAAAATATATTTTAGTATAGGCCTACTGTTTGTTATGGTAAAAAAGATATTATGTGTACATTAGAACATGTGTACGTTACATTAGATACGTTACACAGTAAATCTACTCAAATTAGGCTCTCAGTCAGACTCTCAGTCCAGCCTCTCTCATTTTTAAACCATGGTTTATCACATGATCGACTACTGTAGCCCTAAACAGATTTGAGACCACTCTTCTTGTTCCTTGACCTCGTCCATTTCTGACTCGTCCTCTTCCTCCCCTTGCTCCTCTTCCAACTCCTCTTAGTCCAACTCCTCCTCTGGCTCTCCCTCCAACTCCTTTTACTCTGTCTGCATTGTTTGCATCAATTGTCCAAAAGCTATTACAGCTTTTCTCAATTGCTAAAACACAATTTCTGAAACCTTGCTCCTTTTTCTGAAAATATTAAACACAAAACCTCATCTTCAAGCACTATTTGCAAAACCTCTGACTTCTCTTGCAAAATGAAACTTTCCTGCCCCCAAACAGTTTTACCTGTGTGCAAAATTAAACACTGTTCTCAAAACAGTTTTACCTGTGTGTAAAGTCAAACACTGCTCTCAAAACAGTTTTACCTGTGTTCAAAATCAAAAACTGACCTCAATTCATAAACAAAGTGATCAAAATGATATACACTATCAAACAGTGAGTAAACACTACTGTACACCAAAAAATAGAAAACACATGGTTCAAAACATATAGTTCTCAGGGAGTACATTTTTACATATTTACAGTGTAACCCTCATTGTTTTGGACATTGCAAATGCTTTGATACAATCAAGCAGATAATTATGTACAAATGTCTACTGTTTGCATTTTCAATTTAATTTTCATGAAAATACATTATTCTCGTTTCCGTTGAATAGTCTTACACCTCAAAACATTTAGGAATTAGTTCATCGTGCATAGCATGAAATTGTTGACCATATGTGTCATAATCTGTTACTGTAAGCATGAAGCATGTTTTTTATGGGGGGTTTTTTGTAAATGTGAACTGAATCGATAAATTCCTGTCAAGTGAATCCTGAAATTTGGAGTTATTTTTTGTAATTTTTTATTTTTACTGTAAATTTTTTCAAATTTACAATTTGTGTTATTTGTTTACAGAAAAAAAGGTGAACATGTAAATTCATCTACAGTTTACATAAAAAAACTGACACATATATTTGTGTACACTTGGTATATTGACAAAATGGCAACATTTTGACTGTCTTGTTCATGAACAATGACACACAGACTTGCCATTTTGATGGAACTGACATGTTCACTAATGTAAAAATTTACTTTTCACCCCTAGTTTTACAGTACTGTACCCTGCATTTCACAAACTTGTCTTTTGTTTCTGTGATACTGTAAAACTGTAAAGCAGTCAGTAGGCTACTGTTAAAGGAATAGTCTACTCATTTTCAATATTAAAATATGTTATTACCTTAACTAAGAATTGTTGACACATCCCTCCATCATCTGTGTGCGCGCACGCAAGCGCTGGAGCGCGCCGCGACGCCCCAACAGCATCCAGCCTAGCCCCACTCATTCAACTGTACCATCCAGAGACAAAGCTAGAAGTGACCAAACACATCAACATTTTTCCCACTTAAGACGAGTAGTTATACGAGCAAGTTTGGTGGTACAAAATAAAACGTATCGCTTTTCTAAGCAGATTCAAAAGAGGAACTACACTCCATGGCGCAACAGCACCTTTGGGAGTACTTCGACTCGCCTGAAAAGTCCGCTCCCCTTCTCACTCTCATAATGGGAGAGGGAGGGTGTTACTGCGCCGAGTCAAAGTACTCCCAAAAGTGCCACCACGCCATAAAATATATAGTTCCTCTTTTAAATTCACTTAGAAAAGCGCTACGTTTTATTTTGTACCACCAAACTTGCTCGTATAACTACTCGTCTTAAATAGGAAAAACGTTGATGTGTTTGGTCACTTCTAACTTTATCTCTAAATGGCACCACTGAATGAATGGGGCCAAGCCAAACGCCATCGAAGTGTCGCAGCGCGCTCCAGCGCTTACGTGCATGCACACAGATGATAGAGGGATGTATCAACAATTCTTAGTTAAGGTAATAACATATTTTAATATTGAAAATGAGTAGACTATTCCTTTAACAAAAGGAAAGCACAATGTTCAGGGCACAAGTGGGGGTGATTGTATTATTATATGTTTGCCGTTTAATCCTCCAAAGCAATTTGGGAAATTCCATTTGTCCCAGAATCCTTGGGCCACCTTCTTCCAAGTATTTTGGGTTGGCCTGTGTAGAAACCTCACTATGGCTGCACACACCATATGAACAGAGTCATATATGTATGCTAAGCTGAGCATTGACTCTCCAGAAGCCAAGTACCTTTGAGGAAATAAAAAACAAAAAATATTCTATTAAATATTTAACCAAATCTTTGGTTTGTCTCCTTTGTTTCAGTTGATGTATGCGGGGCGAGATGGTAGACATTAGGAGACACATTTGTAACACAGAAAATACAAAAATCTGCCCAGTGAATTAGCAGAATGAATTTAAAAGGAATGAAAGTATTCTGAGATAATGTCCTTTCTTTTACCCCACTTACAGCCAAGAAGGTCTGAATGAAATTAAACATGTAAATGACATTTATTCTAACATTGATAAGTACATTAACATCTATCTATCATTTTATTAATTTAATAACTCATCATTCTGTTGTTTTTATGTAGTTCAAAAAGTAACTTGACCCTACAAACAGTTAACACGAAATATAGTGTAATTTCTGCTTCCCCGCTGTCATCATTGTGTACAGAAGAAAGATCCAGTACCCCTGGACTTGCCTTGCTGAGGTCCACATTTGTATCTCCGCCCCAATCACTTGCTGCGTCCGCAACATCAGAGGAGTGGGAAAGGCCCTCTAGGTCCTGTAACCCTAGGGAGCAGATGTCCAGAGTAGTAGTGGAACATGCTACTCAAGAAAAAAGGACGAGTCAGAGACCACAGACATTGGGGAGCGGCCGATGTATTTACTTCAAGAACCTATTCCAAAGCCACACATGCCAGATGCCAAACTAGATGAAGTTTACCACGTTGCTCTCAGCCTTGTGCCAATGTTGCACAGACTGGATAAGGACAGGAGGCAACAAGCCAAAATAAAGATCTTGAACACTTTACACAAACTAGAAAAAGCCCAAACCCAACAAACCTTTGCCCCACAACATGCAGATGGTTGGGAACCAGTTCATCCTCCAACATACACACCAATACATCCACCCACTCAGGAAAATTTCAGGACAGTCCAGTCACAGCTCCAGGCCAGCAGGTTTTCAAAGAATTACCCTTCCTTCACAACAAGCTACACCATGGGAAGACAAAAAAGTAGCATGCTTTCCACAAATGAGTGTTAATAAAGCAACATCATATCTCTATCCACTCTAAATTGTCTTAGTCTCTGCATAAAATGCAACCTCTTTTTATATTGTGTCGGTATTACACTTCCATTTCAACATATTGTCTATTGTTGTGCCTAAGTACTTGTACTCGGCTACGATCACAAAATCCTCTCCATTTATACTTAAACTCTGGCAGGGCTGGCTCCCAGTTCTGTAATCTATTATTATGTCATTTTGTTTTATTTATATTTAGAAGAAGACAGCTGGACCTACACCAAATTGATCCACCCAGGCCCTGTAGTTGGTCTCATCGCTATTCGGTACTAACCACACTATTGCTGTGTCATCTGCAAATTTTATTGTAAGACGCTCATGTGTGTTACTTCTATGTTTTTTCACAAAGTGAAACATGATCATGTAAAAAGTGCAGTAATGAAGAAATTTGCATTACAACCATGTTAAAACTATAAATAAACGTTCAAATGCAAAAAGTATAGTTCACAACTAAATGTAACATTAGATAAATTGGTTGATGATATTGTGCAAATGTTCTTGGTCTCTTTAAAGGTCTTCGCAAATTACCGGTTTGTTATAAGACTCAGTTATACATCACGTCTTTTCTAAGCACACAGAAAAATATAAGACAAATGATGCGCATTTCAGTTGGATTTTGATAAGGAATACGTTACTGTTTATGTTTATGTCAAAAAAAAATTATGTAGTTTTTCTCAAACTTTTTAACCTACAGTTCTCTATCGGTCAACGTGATTTTAACTGGTGATTTTAATATTCATGTTGACAATGAAAATAGTACTTTTGTAAGGGACTTTCTATTTTGCCTAGACAGCTTCGATATACAACAGTATGTTGAAAATCCTACACATTTAAAAGGTCATATACTTGACCTAGTTTGTTGTTCAGGTATTATACCACATAATATTACTATCTCTGACCTGTCTTTCTCTGACCATTTCCTGGTGCCGTTTAATGTAGGCCTTGTGTTATTTAAGTCCAAGCAATGTCGTTCTATTACATTGAGGAATACCAAGAACATTGACATTCTGGCATTTACTAATGGTCTTAACACTAGCCTCAACACTGACTGTTTATTCACCCCTGATGAACTGGTATGTCATTATGATGAAGTGTTAAATGCTGTTCTTGATATTCATGCACCTTTAAAAACTAGGTCTGTTTCTTTTATTAATTCAGCATCTTGGTACACTACTGACCTGCGTAAGTTAAAAGCCCAAGGTCGTCGCTTGGAGCGATTATATTCCAGGTCTAAACTTGTTGTACATAAACAGTTATATACTGACCATATGCTCCTTTATAAAACTGCCATTGCCACTGCCAAATCTAATTATTACTCTAATTTGATCTCATCCAATAAAGGTAACTCTAAAACCCTTTTTTTGGAAATGAATAAAATTGTAAAGCCTCCCCATTCCATACCACAACATATGCATTCAGCTGAACAATGTGATGCTTTTTTGGCTTATTTTACTAACAAAATTGATAACATTCATCAGTCTTTGTTAGTTTCAGATTTTTCAGCTGATCTTACCTTTGATAGGCATGAACAGTCACTTAGCACTACTTTTTCTTCTTTTCGACTTCCCACACCATATGAGGTTATTTCTGTGATTAATAAATCCAAATCAACTACCTGTTGTTTAGATCCTTTGCCGACACATTTAGTTAAAGCCTGTCTTCCAGTTCTTTCTCCTCATATCACTGCGATTATTCATTCATCTCTTACATTTGGTGTCGTTCCTCAATCTCTTAAAAATGCATTAATATCTCCTTTACTTAAGAAGCCAGGTGCAGATCCTACCGATTTCAATAACTTCAGGCCAATTTCTAACTTACCATTTTTGTCAAAAATTCTAGAACGTGTCATTGCGGCTCAGATTCATGATTACCTATCTGTTAACAACTTATATGAGGAATTTCAATCCGGATTTCGTACTATGCACAGCACGGAGACTGCAGTTGTCAGGATCTCTAATGACCTCCTGGTAGCCTCTGACTCTGGGCTTCTTTCTTTATTAATTCTTTTACATTTAACATCAGCATTCGACACTATATCGCATGAAATTCTTTTATGTCGACTACAGTCAATTGGAATCAATGATGTCCCTCTGGCTTGGTTTACTTCTTATCTGGCTGACCGAACCCACACTGTTCAGCTAGGTAAATTTAAATCTAGCCCCGCTCAAATTACTACTGGTGTTCCGCAGGGCTCAGTTTTGGGTCCTCTACTTTTTATTATTTATCTGCTACCGCTTGGAATTATTTTTCGAAAACACGGAATCCACTTCCATTGTTATGCTGATGACACCCAGCTTTATCTATCCTCCAAACCTGCTGCCAATCTCCCTCCACTAAGTTTAATCAATTGTCTATCTGAAGTTAAAGCTTGGTTTTCAAATAATTTTCTCAAACTCAACATGACTAAAACTGAAATTCTTCTTGTTGGTACAAAAAACAATCTTAAGGCCAGTGGTTCTTCTATGAGTATTGATGGTTCTACAATTGTTCCTTCAAATTATGTTACGAGCTTGGGGGTCATCTTTGATAACACACTATCTTTTGAAGCCCATTTAAACAAAATCACTCGAACTGCGTACTATCATATTCGAAATATAAATCGGCTGCGTCCTGCCCTTTCTACAAAGAGTACTGCTATTTTGGTCCATGCTCTTGTCACCTCTCGTTTGGACTATTTTAATGCTCTTTTTTATGGTCTTCTGCACAAATCACTGAACCGGCTGCAACTTGTTCAAAACTCAGCAGCTAGAATCATTACTCGCACTCCTATGAGCGACCATATATCTCCCATTATTCGACATCTGCACTGGCTTCCTGTTAAGGAGCGTATTGAGTTTAAAATCTTACTCCTGACATTTAAGGCACTACATAACCTGGCGCCGACTTACATTGCTGATCTTTTTGAAAGATATACTCCCTCTCGTTCATTAAGATCTGAATCTTCTCTGTCCCTAGCAGTACCATGTGTGCGCCTGTCTTCTGTGGGTCCGCGAGCGTTTAGCAATGCTGCTTCTTTTTTATGGAACAAGCTTCCACAGGACATTAAAATTAGTGACAGTTTGCCCATTTTTAAATCGCGGTTAAAAACGTATCTTTTTAAGCAGGCCTATTATTAACGTTTTATTCTGCATGTTTTGATTAATGTGATTTGATTGTTTTGTATTTTATGACTGTTTTCTATATTTATTTGATGTACGGTGTCCTTGAGTGTCATGAAAGGCGCCTATAAATAAAATGTATTATTATTATTATTAACACATTCACCGCCATTGACGAGTTATTTTTTGAGGTGTTTTCTCCTTTTCATAGCAGAATCAACTTAAAATACTCCATCATTAATAATCATACACATAAGTGTTTGACATTATTTGAAACTGTAAAGGGTTGTCTTTAATTTGTGTACATTCACAATAACAACAAATTAAGAAAAAAAAGAAAATAAACTTTTGCATTGTTTACAAACAAGGATGCATGAACCCGCGTAATGGCAGGTAACTGTCTTCATGGCGTACAGTGTTAGACACAGTAATTCACTTCGTATCCCTTATGACAACTTTCACTAAGGCATATGTCCGTGTTTTTAATCCAATTATTTATTTATATAACTCAACCAGAGTCAAACAGCCACAAGGGTGATTCCTGGCTGACAATGGTCTCTGGTTGATAACAATAACCTGAGAAGAACAAATGTCAACAAGACCTAAACCATGTTCTTGGAGACTTAAGCCCGGAATACACTGCACGACAATTGGCTGTCCCAGACGAAAGATTGCCATCGTGAAACTATCGTCGCGATTTCTGTGATCGTGGCTCTTTATCGGTGGTCCTATGTCGTACAGTGAGAGAGGTTCCAAGACGGCCGTTTTTCCGGTCCTGCGTCCAAAGATAGCCTACGATAGTTTTCTGACAGTGTCAGAAATTTAGCATGATCAACGCACTGTGTGTTTGCTGCTACGACCTGCGTCTACTCAGCAGCCAATGACATTGCAGCATGTAGTGACGTGTTGATCCACGTGACCTGCGGCGCTACAATCTAAATACCATGGAAACCAAAAGAAGACGGTGTACTGCTGGTATGTGGGACTCACATAAAGAAGCAATACTTGTTGAGTTGTGGCAGCAGAGGGCATGTTTGTACGATGTGTCCTCTAGCTGTTATCATGACCGCAACAAAAAGGACGTTGCATGGAAGGAAATAGCGGAGGAACTGCAGCTGGCAGGTGAAACGCAACCAAGCCACAGATGTATTCCTTTTGAATAGGACACAGACTTCGGTTTTTGGATACTAAAAGTTCATAAGTTTGGTTCACACTTCGCAGTCTGAGAAGTGATGACGCGGGCAGCATCCCTCCGTACTCAGTTTGGGAAGTTGCTGCATCCCAAACCTAGTGGAAGCGGGGCAAAGGAACTCACCCCACGGCAGAACTGGATAATAAGTAATCTACAATTTCTGAAGAGTCACGTATTGCCTAGTGGAAGCGGGGCAAAGGAACTCACCCCACGGCAGAACTGGATAATAAGTAATCTACAATTTCTGAAGAGTCACGTATTGCCTCGCCAGGCCATAAGCACTCTGGAGGTATGTATATATTTCTTTTTCAAAAAACTGTCTTTTGTCCACATTATAACTTTGCTGTTGTGTGATTACGATAATCAGTTTATTAAAGAAAGAGTTAATATAAAAATTAACAATTTGATATTATTTAGTCACCCTTATGTTGCTCCAAACCTGCATGATTTTCTTTGTCGTGTTGGATATCTTGAAAAATGCAGGTTAACCATGTAGTTTACAGTAGCCATTGACTTCCATAGTAGGAAAAAAAAATAGCTGGCTATCTTCCTTTGTGTTGAACAGAGCAAACAAAGTCATGTAGGTTTGAAACAAACAAGGGTAAATAAGTAAATGACGAGAGAATGTTCATTTTTCACTGAAACGTCCCTTGATGTTAAAAGCTCCACCGTGGGTTGAATAAAAATATATTCTGGGTTTAAATGGAACAGTGTTGAACTGTGCTTTTTTCCCATTAATATCACTCTGGCATGTACATGAGGTTCATAACTGTAAAACACTTTAATGTGTACATACCATGAAATGAAGCTAATAATGTGAAGGTTTGTGGACCGCTACACATGTGATGAAAAGTAACAAGCAGGCATCACATCACATTTCATTAAACACTTGTCTATTTTGTTCTTTATTCAGCTACAAGACACACAGGATGATGTCCCCGATGATTTTCCTTCGGCATCCTCAGGCATGGACACACCAACTACAGAGTGCACTCTGTCACCCCCCCCCCACCAGAGTCTGAAAATACGCAGGAAGGAAAGTGCACCCGAAGGGGCCCCAAAAGGAACAATACAAGGGAGAAAGAGGAGCTGAACCTTGAGAGAGAGAAGATCGATATTCTCAAGCAGGTAGCAGCAAACTCCTTCAGCAATGACGATGATGATGCTACATTTGGGAAACAGGTGGCAAATGAAATGCGTGTCATACGAGATCCGGTCCAAAAAATGCATGCAAGGCGGTCTATCATGAAGATTCTGTATGATTTTCAAGACAGAAGCATGTCAAGCACGCAGCAGACATCAAGCTACACCTATCCTGCATCACAAGCAATGTACCACACCTATTCATCAGCTGTTACACCACACCAACGACCACTTCCACCTTACCACTTGCCTCCTGTCACTTCCACTCCTCATCAACCTCCTGGTACATTCTTTGGAATACTTACTACAGAGCAGCAGGGCGAACGGACCTTGTGATTTTTTGGTTGTTATGTGTCAGTGCAATTGATTGTACTTTAATGTTGTGTTTCTATGAGTTTTCTATGATTTCACTCTTCACAAAACAAACTGGAGACAAATGTCTGTATTTATTTTTCAAGCATTTACATTTGTTACATAAATTGTGTAACTGGCTTAAGGACCAATAACAAGTTTAGTTTGGATCTAAACTTTAAAGTGAACTTATATTTTATAGTTATGGAACTGCATTATTTGTCAGAAACATTTCTTTTTCCATGAAACTCACTTTTATTTACTAAATAAAGTATTTTGTCCAAGGCTTTACAGTTCAGATTCACTTAAATGTATTGCATATCACTTGTTTTCAGATGCTCACAATGAATCAGTCACCTTGGAGCAGGTTTTCCACATGTCCTTGAACATTTTTTTAAGATTAGTGGTTGCAATCAATTTATTTAAGCTACATAAAAAAAAGAAAAACAAAACATAAAACTTATGTTTAAATATAGCTTAAATAGATTGATTGCAACCACTTACCTTTAAAGCATTTAGTACAATGAATTGAATGAATCATTTTTTTCATTGTATGATGTTCTCCTGCCAACTCACAGACCCTTCTGGTGAAACAAAGTAATCCTTGAGTTTTTCACGCTGCTCTTTTGCTGTTCTGGGGCCATTTCGATCTTTGCCAGCAGGCAGTGATGAAAGGCTGGCATCACTGTGCCAGCTTCCAGGGATAATATGGTGGTCTTCATCCTCTGTGTCTACTAAAGCAGGGGGGGTGTAGGTGTCTGTGGCCTGTACTCTCAGGTAGTTGTGCAGGGACAGAGCAGCCAGTGTTATAAAAGACACTGTTTCTGGGTGTAGGGGAATTGTGGTAAGGAAAACCCGCCATCTGTTTGAAAGTATGCCAAATGCATTTTCAACAACACGTCTAGCCCTTGATAGTCTGTAATTGAAGATACGCTGGTCATGGTCAAGACGTCTGAAGGGATAAGGTTTTATTAAGTGTTTCTGAAGTGGAAATGCCTCGTCTGCAACAAACATGAAGGGCATGACTGTGTCTGTGCCTGGTAAACTTTAAGCTGGTGGAATATTTAAAATGTTGCTGTCCATTGCCTCTTTCAGATCACAGTGTGCAAAAACACCCCCATCAGACACTCTGCCCTGGGTACCAATGTGTGCGTACAGGAATCGGTAGTGGGCATCTACAACAGCCATCAGGACTACTGAGAACCGTGATTTATAATTCCTGAAGGTGCTCCCACTGTTGCTTGGTGGGAGGATGGTGATGTGCTTTACATCTAATGCACCAAGACAGTGGGGAAATTGCCATTTTTCCTGAAAGCTGCTGGCCACCTTTCTCCATTCAGCCTCCGTAGTCGGTGTCTACACAAAAAAAAAGGATTTCATTACAACAATGGCATCATTGAGTTTCAAATAGTGATAGTCATACAATGACATATTGTACTGTACTATCTACTTTACTGCAAGATGCTTTTCTTGAATAATTCGTTTTACAGCTCTCATATCAAAAAAGTAAGATTTCAAATTTAATGTACAATATTATTGAAATGCAGTAACATTAAGTATAGGTTTCTGAAAAAACATATCTAAATGAAGGATTTTTGTGGAGAAACAAGGAAAACTTGCTTACTTGGACACAATTAATATTCAGCAATACTATTGATCTGACTGCTATGAGACCATTATAGAAATATTAATCTATGCTGAAATATGACATTACAGTTGTCTACAGAGCAGCTGTAAAGAAAAAAGTAACTGAATGAAACTAATCAGGGATGATTTCTAGCAACTTTACTGAATAAACATAATCCGAAAAATGACAAAATTGACAATGAATAATTTCAATGTTACCACAAGCTGCTTTAAAACAATCTGTATTGTAAAAGTGGTACATAGACAAAGGCGACTTCATTTGTTATACAAACAGAACATAACATTTTTGCCATTGTTAAAAACAGAACTTGCCTTCAGGTAATCTTTCTTGAGGACATGATGCAACATCTTGCATGTCTCCTTAACAATTAGCCCAACAGTACTTTTTCCAACACGATACTGGAAGCTCAATGAAGAGAAGGACTCTCCTGTAAACATGGAAAGTTATTGTACAATGTTGTGTATGAACGTAGGTTTAAGCTCATTCAGGATGCAATTTACCAGTTGCTAAGTATCTCAATGTTATGGACAGTCTATCTCTGGCACTGATTGGCTGTCTCAGTTGTGTTATTTGCTTGGTTATGTATGGAGCCACAAGTTCGAGTAGATGATTAAAGTGTTCCACGTCCATGCGGAGAAACGTTCGAAATGCACTTTGATCGTCCGTCTAAACATTACCAAAAAAACAAAAAACAAAGGTGTGATTGCGTCAAATGTATGTTAACACATTGTTGAGTTTAACATTCAATACATTGACTATGTCATTTCACTGAACATACAGGCTAGAATTCCGTGTAAAGTACTTACCTCAAGCTCCCTGTGCAAAACTGGCATCCCAAGTTGTCCTCTTTTCCCTATCCATGAACGAGTCCATATTGTCCTCTTTCGCCGGCGTCTCCTCTTTGTTTCAGCGCACAAAAAAACCACAACTGCCAAAGCGTTATCCATCTTCATGTGGTGGTGTTTGTTTACCACGCGCATGCTGATGACGTGGCGCTAACCTGTGTCGGAGCCGTCACAGCCTACGATTCAGTAGGTGTCATCATCGTACAGTCTACACGCCTCTCGTACCCGAGTTTAAACGATACATGTCGCACAGTGTGATAAGGTAATGATCTTATAAGAGGACAAAAATCGTGCAGTGTATTCCGGGCTTTATGTGAGGGTTGAGACGAGAGACAAGAGAACCCAAGTGCAGACGATATCGGAGAGTGAACATAGAACATTTATTAACATGAAAACAAAAACCCACGAGGGGGCAAAACTACATAAAACATGATCTACACAAAACAGTAACACAACATGATAACTAAGACTCAGATAAGACACTAAACTCAATGAACAATGAAGACTGCATGACATACATGAATGATCACAATGAACCAGCACAAGACAAGAGACAAGAGGAGACTATAAAGGGAAACTTAACGAGGGCAACACAGGTGCGAGGGATGAACTAATAATGAATAATTAACAGGGAGAACAAGGGGGGCAGGGACTAGAGACTATGCCACATTAAACAAGGCATGAGCCTCCACATGAAACAAGAGACTGTCAGAACCTATAAAACATAAATATAAAACAAGATTCTTGTGGCAGAGTCCTGACAACTTAGTTGTTCCCGACATACCTATCACTTAAACTGCAAATATGTATCTTAATTTCCATTATACAGTGCCAACTGGATAGTATGGTGAACAAATCCCTTTTATTAAAGTCAAATTACAGGCACCCATTACAGAGTTCACTCTGAATAATACCTCTCTTAACCCCATGCACACATTACCAATGACAAACTTTTATAATAACTTAATAATGCAAAATACAAAACAAAATTTGCACCACCTTATTTTCTCTCTTTCTTTAGGTCTTACTCTGCCATAGAGTAGGCCCAGAACCTTCTAGGAAAACCTCTTTCCCCAGGATAGATGGGAGGATAGATAGATCTTATGAATCCATTCAAAGACCCTTCCCATAACAATAGAAACAAACCCCCACCAATAAATCAGGTACTCAAGCCCCCCCAAACTAATAGGTGTCACTGACATTCCTAAAAGCCAGAGAGGCAGGGTTCAGACCTTATAAAACAACTAAATCAACAAGAACCCCATCAAAAAGAATGGCATTTTGATAAAGTGTTAGAAATACCTCAATTATATAAAATAATAAACAAAACTGTGCCCTCTTTATCTCTTTCTTTAACCAAACAGATCTGCCTCAGAGAGAGCCGTAACCCTCGAATAATGTTTGTCTTGAACCTTTCGGGAACCCTTCTTTTTTCCCAAAATGGGAGAGATTGGACAGAATTTACTATTCCATCCACAAGCCCTTTCCATAGGGAAAGGAGGAATCCCTGACTGATCAATCAGGTTACTCACGACCCTACTGTACTAATAGGTGTCACTGACATTCCTAAAAGCCCAACAGGCAAGGTCTAATGAGAAACACATCTTTTAAAATTGACAAAACAGCAGAAACCCTATTAAAAAGAACATCATTTTAAAAAAGGGTGACTAAAACCAAAATTACCATCTTTCAAAAAATGTTCCAAAACATTACCTAGCACAATGCCAGTGGCCCTAATATTGGCAGTGGATGTGCCCAACGGTCTTCCTAGGTAAGGATGATGTCGGTTTGGTGTTGCATTTGCTCTTAGGGGGAAATTTCTGGTAGAAGGGCAGCACACTTGTGTACCCGCCAGGAATGACTCTTGACACTGTCCGTTTCACCCCCTGGGGGGCTGGCTCCCTGGTTCTTCTGGGGATTGGGGAGGCAGCGATCCGTTCGCAGCTGGCCACGGTCTCTGGAGCTCTGGGACTTGAGTCGGCCTCTCAGGGTAAGTCGGTAAGGGGGAACTGGGAGGCAGTGATCCGTTCGCGGCTGGTAGTGATGCGTAAAGATTCAACCTATAAAACCAATTAACTTGAATTTGGAACCGCCAACAACCCCCTTGCCCTAACCCCAACATCTCCTAAAAAACACTCAACATGGGACACCTGACCACAGGAAAATCATAACCCCAACCACCCCTATCCCTTAACCCAACCGTCCATAACCAACAATAACCGACCCTAACCTGAACCTAAACCTAACCCTCCTATCCTCACCTATATAACCCCCTTAAAATTATCCACCTAAATCCCTGAAACCCCTCCATGCCTAAACCCAACTTACAACCTACACAAATTTCATGTAACATAAAAATGTAAACTTCCCCTGTTTCGACACTAGTAGACAAACTCCCATCAACCAGAAAGCCGGACAGAACGGATCTGTACCTACAAGGAAATAATACAAGGAATACATTGTTACCGCATCAGAATCTGCATACTCAATCGCAAACGTTTCACTGACCTGACCGAAAAAACGGCATAGCGCCAGTAGAAAAACAAACCATAGGGAATAAATTGCGTCTGTCTATAGTCTTCCAAACCCCTTTTAAACAACTCCTGGATTAAAGATAACTGAAAACAACCTTTCCAAAATGCAACTTACAAAAAACAGAAGGTGAACTCACCCCATTCCAAGACTTACCTTATATCCAAACCCCATGAAATATGGACCGAATGCCATACACTGACTTAACACCAGAATCCCCAAACATAAAAGTGAATGTAGGAATTGACCTAAAGCATAAAACTGTCAGGACTCTGCCATAAGAGTCTTGTTTTATATTTTGTATTTTGTCATGGTGGCAGAGTTCTGGCAGTCCCAGGCTTTATGTGGAGGCTCATGCCTTGTTTATTGTGGCATGTGCCTCCGGTGTCTTGTCTTGTGACCCCGCCTCCTCGTTCTCCTGCTTATTGGTAATCATTGGTTTTCTTCCATCACCTGTTCCCGCTTGTTATCTTGTTTGTTTTTTTCTATTTAATGTCATTGCATCCTTAGTTCTGTGCAGGTTCATTGTGTTCTATTCTCATGTTCGTGGTACAGTCAAGTCTAGTTATCCAGTCAAAGTTAAGTGTTATATGTTTTCATGTTTTGTACCCCCTCGTGGGTTTTTGTTTTGTCAAAATAAAGTGTTTTCTGTTTTTCCCCCGACATCGTTTGCATCTGGGTTCATTCATACTCTAATCCTCACAAAAATAGGCACAGTTCCTACACAGGAGCCAATCATAGGGGATATGGAATAAATCTTATTCCACTGAGATGAACCATGTTTTTAAACTAAAAAAAAGTGCCTTGGGGTAGAATTGACCCCAAGGGTCTTATTAGGGTTAAATAACGTTATTCCACTCCTCCCCCTGAATCGCTACACTACTAACCAGAGCAAAAGCACCAACACCTAACCTAACAAAGGAGGAAATTTAAGCCCTAGAAACCCTCTCTAAAAGGTAGGATATTGTCATAAAATCAGCAGACAAAGGCAACGCAGTAGTAATCATGGACAAACCTCAATATATTCAAGAGGGATTATAACAATTAGAGGACACAGAATTCTACACCAGATTGACAGCGTCTTCCAGGACTGCATCCCAAAAATCAAGGAGATAGTTGCCAACCTCTCAGCGGAGGGTTACATTTGCCAAAAACAAGCAAACTACCTCATAGGGGAACACATCCCAAAACACTTATATTAAAGCTATGGTCTAAAATTTCAAAGATTGTTCATTATTAATAACCTCGTTTAGATGCTGGTTATGGTTCTTCAGTAAAATCCTAACAATATGAAGAGAAAAAAGAATGAAAAAAATCCATTCACTCTATTGGGTGTACAGCGGCAGAGAAGTTGACCAATGGAAGCTGTCCGGCCGGACAGTCCCCACCCCACCTGCGACATGACATTTCTGACAGTGTATGGTAGCTACCGAAGTAGCAACAGCTCACACATTAAGAAAAACAAACCGACAGCAGCAAGCGGCCTCTGCTTGTCCCTACAGTCAAGGTTGGAAGAAAGAGAAAGTCTGTAGAGGAAAGAGCAGAGATAAAACTGGAGACTCAAACGCCGGACTCAAACTCAAATTAACCCTCTGGGGTCCGACCATTTTGGGACACTCTCAGAGGTTCTGACATGCTCTTACATTTGGTCTTTTTTCAGTTGCTTTAAAACATAATAATGGGAAGTGTCTCACACCACTGCGTTCAGCACAAACTGGGCTAAAATATTATATGAGCTACATGTACAGTCTTGTTCAAAATAATAGCAGTACAATGTGACTAACCAGAATAATCAAGGTTTTTAGTATATTTTTTATTGCTACGTGGCAAACAAGTTACCAGTAGGTTCAGTAGATTCTCAGAAAACAAACAAGGCCCAGCATTCATGATATGCACGCTCTTAAGGCTGTGCAATTGGGCAATTAGTTGAAAGGGGTGTGTTGATTAAAATAGCAGTGTCTACCTTTGACTGTACAAACTCAAAACTATTTTGTACAAACATTTTTTTTCTGGGATTTAGCAATCCTGTGAATCACTAAACTAATATTTAGTTGTATGACCACAGTTTTTTAAAACTGCTTGACATCTGTGTGGCATGGAGTCAACCAACTTGTGGCACCTCTCAGCTGTTATTCCACTCCATGATTCTTTAACAACATTCCACAATTCATTCACATTTCTTGGTTTTGCTTCAGAAACAGCATTTTTGATATCACCCCTCAATTGGATTAAGGTCTGGAGATTGGGCTGGCCACTCCATAACATTAATTTTGTTGGTTTGGAACCAAGACTTTGCCCGTTTACTAGTGTGTTTTGGGTCATTGTCTTGTTGAAACAACCATTTCAAGGGCACGTCCTCTTCAGCATAGGGCAACATGACCTCTTCAAGTATTTTAACATATGCAAACTGATCCATGATCCCTGGTATGCGATAAATAGGCCCAACACCATAGTAGGAGAAACATGCCCATATCATGATGCTTGCACATCCATGATTCACTGTCTTCACTGTGTACTGTGGCTTGAATTCAGAGTTTGGGGGTCGTCTCACAAACTGCCTGTGGCCCTTGGACCCAAAAAGAACAATTTTACTCTCATCAGTCCACAAAATGTTCCTCCATTTCTCTTTAGGCCAGTTGATGTGTTCTTTGGCAAATTGTAACCTCTTCTGCACATGCCTTTTTTTTAACAGAGGGACTTTGCGGGGGATTCTTGAAAATAGAAAACAGACGTCTTCTAACTGTCACAGTACTTACAGGTAACTCCAGACTGTCTTTTATCATCCTGGAGGTGATCATTGGCTGAGCCTTTGCCATTCTGGTTATTCTTCTATCCATTTTGATGGTTGTCTTCCGTTTTCTTCCACGTCTCTCTGGTTTTGCTCTCCATTTTAAGGCATTGGAGATCATTTTAGATGAACAGCCTATCATTTTTTGCACCTCTTTATAGGTTTTCCCCTCTCCAATCAACTTTTTAATCAAAGTACGCTGTTCTTCTGAACAATGTCTTGAACGACCCATTTTCCTCAGCTTTCAAATGCATGTTCAACAAGTGTTGGCTTCATCCTTAAATAGGGGCCACCTGATTCACACCTGTTTCTTTACAAAATTGATGACCTCAGTGATTGAATGCCACACTGCTATTTTTTTGAACACACCCCTTTCAACTAATTCAACTAATCGCCCAATTGCACAGCCTTAAGAGCGTGCATATCATGAATGCTGGGTCTCATTTGTTTTCTGATAATCTACTGAACCTACTGGTAACTTGTTTGCCACGTAGCAATAAAAAATATACTAAAAACCTTGATTATTCTGGTTAGTCACATTGTACTGCTATTATTTTGAACAATACTGTAAATGCCTACAAGTAAGTGCCAGATGAGTTTAGTATTTTGATCAGTGTGTTTTCCCAATGATAACAGGTGATTTCGTTTTTGAACAAAGTGTCTAATGTAAGAAAACATCTGTAGTCTTTCGCAATAAGTTTGTTACAGAATTGCAAACAAAGTGCAAAGTTGACAATGTGGTTAAGCTATGATTACACTGTGTTTAAGGTATAGTTACAAAAGCTTCAAGTTTTGTTACTTTGGTCTAAACATGTGTCTGTAGTGTTTAAGGAATAGGCAAAACTGTAAAGTGCACCACGTTGCTACATGTGCATTGTAAATGACAATGTGTTTACAGTTTGGCACAAAAACTGTTTCCGATTTGCTTGTTGTGTCTAACCACATGAGAAGTGTTTAAAGTTATGCAAACTGTGTGATTCAATCAATAAAGTGATTTGTACACTTGCAACTTTGGTTTTGCTAATGGATTTCAGTGTTTTAGCAATGCTGTAAAAAAAAAAATTCTGAATGAGAATTGTTGGTCTGAGTTTGTTTTTGTGGTGAGATTAACTGTTTGGCCAACATTTATGCTGGTAGTGCAGACTGTGTGAAGAGTTTTGAAAGATGTGGTTTCAGTATCGAACAATGCTTGTTAGCAACTGAAAAAACTGTAATAAATAGAAAATGAAATAAAAACTAAAAGGTCAATGACTGTAGATCAATCTCACAAAAACTCCAGTTGTAATGATGGATTTTGAATACACTGCATAAACGATCTCTTACATCGCATCTGCATGCTCTTGTTTATGATGAACTACAATACACGCCTAAGCAAAGCATTTCTACATCATTGACTTATTTAAATTCCAGATATGTCTGGTCCTCCATACAGGCCATCATTAAAGGGATACTTCACCGATTTAGCATTCAGCTTTGTATCTGTAGAAACCCGGCAGTATTACTGAATGACCATGTTTCCCTCCCTCATTTCCCCCTGAGAGGAGAGATATCTGCATTTTGGTTCTGCAAAAAAGTCCTCCGATGATGCAAAAATCGTCATATTACATCATCGGAGGACTTTTTTGCAGAACCAAAATGTAGATATCTCTCCTCTCAGGGGGAAATGAGGGAGGGAAACATGGTCATTCAGTAATACTGCCGGGTTTCTACAGATACAAAGCTGAATGCTAAATCGGTGAAGTATCCCTTTAATGCTCTTTTCACTATGGGCAATTTGAATACAGTCCTGAAGTGTTGTAAAGTGACCAGTGACGTAATCCTATGTGCAAAAATGTGTACATAGATCTCAATAGAAATGAGCTATGACCAGCCAGATGCACATTAACAAACAAATCACAGTACACTGACAAGAAAAACACATTATAAGGCAAAAAAAAAAAAATGTGTGAAATAGTGCTAAATACACTCTTTTGCTGGACAGAAACAAAAAAATTGCCAAAGCAACAGAAGTAAACAGGGTGAAGGCTGTAACAGCTTGAACTCTCCTAAATTTATACATAACTGTATTTTACAAATTGGCTTAATTCATATGAATTCATACAAAGTGAATCGTCCAAAAATGTATGATTATTATAAAAACAATAATGAAACCCCACCCCTAGTCACATTGTCACAGGGGCAAACTCAAATTGTAAAAAAATTAATGTGGTCAAATGATTTAATAAGAATTAGTTACATTATAAAATACATACAAATTCCTGTAAGATTGTGTTGAGTAAACAAATCATGCGTGTAGCCAAACATTTGACTATACACCAAAAGGTCTGGCCCACATAGCATCTTTTGTTGACAAAGATCCACCCATATAGACATAGAGATGCGATGTGAAGATCCAGAGGCTCTTTCATTTGTTAAATTATTAGGGCTGAAGTCATTGTGTAAAAATTACAGGATTTACAGGACAAAAATATAATTTAAGGTAAGAAGTTTAAATGTCATATTTGGTTTATAATTTGAATTGTAATCATGTTAATAAATATTAGGAATGTAATAAATTTAATTTATAACATTATTTACTCTACATTATCTTGTTCCACTCCTAATATTCTATAGCTCATACAGTAAGTCTACATGCATAGCAGTTATTGGATTCTTGACCTTTTTCTGAAATAAGACTTTAAGAAAAGTCCTTTAATGTTTTCTTTTTACATGTTAGAGAACATAAATCGCTTAATGGCATGTCATTACATACCCATGCCACGTCATCTGATGTTCGCTACAGAAATTCACTAATTTCAATATACAGGAACTCTATACAGTTTTCTGTGTTTTATTTTAAAATGTTTAGTCATAAATCAAAATCAAGTAAATCAAATAATAATGAACTAATAACTTAACATGACTTCATATTCATAAATGACTTCATACTGATAAATAATTGATATTATAACATTTTATTAATGTTTGTTAATTCAGTTGTCATTCATAAGTTATTAGTTAATAATGAACTTATCATTTGAAAACACATGTTATAAATAATTAATAAGTAGTATGCTAACAATTATGAATGTGTTGGAAGTTCTTAAAAAATACCAAAACAGATCAGTAGTAGATGCTTTTTGCGTTGGTAGCTGATATATTACTGGTAAGTGATACAGCACTTATAAATCATTGAAATATTCATGTTGAGTGACAAACTTTGACTCATCAACACAGATTTGGATGTATAAAATGTGTGAGATCTAGGAATAATGTGAACCAGTTTTACTGTACCTTTTACTAAAGCTCACATTGGTTAGAGATTATCAGAGAAGCTGTCTATACGCTCTCCAGTCAGCTCTTACACTTACAAGCTAGGAAGGGTTTAACGTATAATAGATGATGTGTAAACACATGAATAAATCATTAACAAAGTTTTCTGCATAGTTTTATCTAAAGTATAAACCATTCATTATTTATAAATGTTACATGTGATTTGTATATGTTTCTTACCTGTTAGTAATTATGTCTATATATATTTAAATTATTTAATAGTTTAAGTTTAAGTTTTTGCATCCCCTAATCTAAAGCTTGAAGCATTCACAGTGATAGCTATAACTGTATAACATTAAAAAGGTTTTCTATGCTATTTATATGTTAGAAATTAACTCCATTTTTAATTATTTTTCATTACCAACATGCATATATTTTTGACCCGGATATTATTAAACAACAGCACATTACTCACCTATAATAACATTAACATTAAACAAGTATTGTTACTGCAACATTGGATTACTAGTGTACGTCTGTTGAACGATTTGCGCAGATGCAGGAGAGAAAATAAGAAGAAACAGTTTTCTTACCGTGTTGAGGTCTTTTGTGGATAAAACTTGTGTTTAAACATTTTAGGAAACACACGTTAAAGGTTTAACAATTGTAATATTGTATTCGATACAAGAAACAAAGGGATCTTTGTATGTTTTTTGTTTATGTTTGAATTAAATCTTTTTGATTTTTGACTTGCATCTAAGACAAGTAAACACCATTTTTCCTGCCACAGGTGAAGTTAATCAGGGACTTTGCACCTACAAAAAACATTTAAAGTTTCCCACAAATAATCGTGTTCAACATGATCAAAGGCTGTTCACTTATCAATAGAAATCAAGACAAAATCTCATACTAAAAAAATATTATCAACTATAGATCTACCTGGCACACACAATTGGTCAGGATTGATGATATCCTCCAGTATTCTTCCAAGTCTAGTTGCTAATACTTTTGAAAGGGTCTTATAGTCAGAGCACAGTAACAACACAGGTCTCCAGTTTTAAATTTCATTTAGATCACCTTTCTTGGGAAGAAGAGTAAGGACTGCTTGAGATTTAATGTTTTGGTAATTCAGAAAAACTGCAATCCTCTTAAACATTATCTCTCTGCAAGGGGTGATGTATTACCGTCCAGAGTTTCTGATTGAGAAGGCGTCATATGTTTTGAAATATAATTATTTTAGTTTTGATAAAGATTTTTTCCTTCATACTAGTGGGACAGCATTTATGCAAACTTGATTTTTGCTATTTTGAGCATTATTATGTATTTAATAAAAAAACATTTTTGTTCACGGATTATTAAATGGAATAGGTACATTGATGACATTTTAGAATGAGGTTCATGAATTTGTGTCAATTTTCAATAATTTTGTTGCAATGATTTGGAATTTACCTTGGATGTCAATGCTTCTAGAGTACATTTCCATATGGGTGCAAAAGAATGAAGGTCAGTTGATTACCACCTATTACAAAAGAAACTGATCACAACACGTTTTTGCTAGCGATCAGTTTCCATCCAACTTCTCTAAAAAAGGGCCTGCCTAAGAGCCATTTTTTACTGACAAGGATTTCATATTTTGACAGAGATTTTATAAAAAAATCTGAAATTATTATAAATACATTCTTAGAAAGAGGCTATACTTTAGTTTTTAACACAACTTTTCAACAGACACATGCTGAATTGTTAAATCCAAAAAATTTTTTAAAGATCATGTAGTATCCCATTTCAGAGTTGCTCTTCCAGTCCTTCTTAGATATTAATCAGTCTATTACAAAATGGAAGTGATCATATGTGGTAATTGTGCTCAGTGTAACAATACAGCAATACAACATATTTTTTTGTCATTCTAAAACGTGGAATACTTGTGTCTCTATGAATGTTGTTTGTTTGATTCGGTGTCCTTGTGGTTTAGGTTATGTGGGAAAAACTTTACGTCTACAAAAAAAAAGAATTAGTGAACATAAGAGTTCTATCAGAAGAGGGGATGTTGACTGTCCAGTTGCTGCCCATTTTTTGTTTTGAATCATGATGTTTCTTCTTTACATTTATGCGGTATTGAACAAGTAAATGTGCCACCTAGAGGAGGCGATATTATTGCTCCTACAGAGACTTGAGTTGTTTTGGATTTTTACTCTGCAGACTTTATCAGCTATAGGTATAAATGGTGAAGCATTATTTATTGGGATGTTATAATCGTTTCTATGTTAAGATATGATTGTGGTTTTAATTACGTGATGTGTTGTTAATGAGGTATTCATTCATTCATTTTGATTGGTCATAGGTGATTAATTCATTTTAAATGCAATGGTGTTTGTAGAGTGTGTTGATGCCTGATAAGGATCATGCAATCAAAACATTGTTAATAAAGTAATTTTGATATGGTTTTGCAAGTTAATAGTGTCCAGTCTTTTTTGTGTGTCTATATGTGGACTTCTTTGTCCTTCTCTCCTACACACCTATCACCTACAGGAGTGCAACTAGTGATGTCCAGTTCGTGAACGAATCGTTCTTTTGAACTGGTTCTTTTCAGTGAACGACTTGAATCAGTACACCTAATCGGACTGAATTGTTTAAAAAGTTTGTGTCTCGAGACAGTAATGATCCACAAGTTACTCACTTTCAGATGTGCTCGAAAGTCATTCAGATTCTAATTAAGAGAGAGTAATCCGTATCTTAACTTGTAGAAGCTCTCCCCAACAGTATCACTGACTGAACCGACAGATGGTGAATTTTTTTATACTGAGCATGCGCAACAAACATACTGGTATTCCAGAGTCACCGATAAAATAAATACCTGAATCAAGAACGGTTTCTATCGGACGCGTCCGACTTGATGAGCCGTTAATACTGCGCATGTGTTACTGAAAAGCACGATACAGCGACTATCGAGTCAGGAACAGGTTGCTGCATTTAAGGAGTCACCAGTTCACTGATTTGAGAACAGTTTCTATCGGACGCGTCCAAAGAACTAATCAAAGAACTGTGGATACTGAGCAGCATGCGTGAGCCAAACAGTACGGACATCAGTGAGTTGCTGTGCTAATACAGTAGCCTACATGAACTAATGATTGACAGACATAAAGTAAGTTTATTGAATTTTACCATAAAACTTACGAAATATGCATGGTACCGCTAATTATATTAAACACAGTTTTGACTAAAAATGTATTTGTTAGGTGTGTGTGTGCAGATTATATTTTAAGTTGTTATGAGCTTGATCATGATTTCTGTTAAAAGTTTTTGAATGTGCTTTAGTTGGACAACTAAATAATAATAAATCAACCATACACGACTTTACTTTAATTTTTTAATGTATTTTACCCACCTGGATGATAGAATTAGATGCGAATGACGTCATTACGTAAAGTACGTTAAAGAACTGGTGAATCGGAAAAAAGAGTCGGACTTCCCATCACTAAGTGCAACATTAATTTGTGATATATGGATATTAAAACTAAATATATTTTTAAATTTGAAAAAATGAAGCTTCACTTTATATGAAATGTGAAATATGGATACTCTCAATTTGTGTTTACTTTGATTAGGTAATCAAAATCACTGATTACCTGGTAGTTTTGTTATCAGGTTAATATTTGAATATTGTTGTCCATGTTAACATACTACAGTGCTTCTCAAATAGTGGGGCGGGACCCCCAGGGGGGGCTTGAAGCGACACCAGGGGGGGCGCGAAAGACCCCGGAGAAAATGCTTTTTCAGAAAGAGATTTTTTTGCACAGTCACTTAAAGACATTACACCCCAATCACGCTGATAAGCCGCTTGAGTTTTTTTATTGTTATTTATTGATTAGATTTAATTAAAATTTTCAGTATCAAATGGTCAAAAAATATTATACTTTAAATAAGAATTGATTTTTTTACTTCCGGCAAATTGATGCAATTTAAGTCTTTTCTGTTACAGACTAAAAAACAATGTTAATAAAGTTATTCTTTGTTGTAAGTTGATTGATATTTCTTTTTTGTGTGTGTTTTCTTTAATGTTAATAAGGATACAATGTTTTACAGATGCGTGACAGAAAATAATTGAGAAGCACTGACATACTAACAGTGAGTGAGTTTTTACCAAATAAGGTTGCTTGTTTTTTAGTGCAATCTGGCAGCACTGAAGTAGGGTCAATTTTGTATAGTTGTTAAATTAAGGAATTTAAGTCAAACATGAAAAGTGTCAATGTTCACATTAGTGGCATAAACTTTGGTTATTGTCCTTGTGTGATTGTTTGGGTGTTTGTGACATAAATAAACATATAAAGAGTGTTAGAGCCATACATTCTTAACTCTCTGGGGTCGACCGCGGCGGGGACGCCGCAAACTCTTTATTTTTCGATCACTCCGCAAAGAGACTTGGATAACTCTGCTGATTTTGGACATACAGATATGATTTATACATCATTTAAAATGTTAAAGTGTCTATTTTTTTCTGTCCACTCCCAATAAAAACAGAATGTTGTGCTTTTTGCTAAATTAGAAAAATAAACATAATGCGTTCTGTTCTGTTCTCTCTCCCTCAGTGAAGTCCTTTCAGAAACGCGTCAGAAAAATTAACTGTAACTTAACGAATACTTGTCATACAAACAAAAGATAAATGTCTGCATAATGCTTGCTTTTAAATTATGTAAGTGAAATTGAAAGCAAATATTCTCATTTGGCGTAAACTGTATGAGAAGGAGGAGAGGTACCGTCTTTCTCCTGTTAGCTCATTATTTTAAATGAGCTGAGATAACTAGCCCCGCTCCATTGAAGTGAACGACCAGATACATTAATATGCTTTACTCTCACCTCCTGCCTGCAGTCAATCCCCAATCCAGTCTCTCCATTCCTTGATATGCTGAGTTGTTTCATCCGAGTGCACCAAACATGATATCTAAATCCTTATTTACTCACATGTGTTACTAAAAACTATCTCCAGACGCGAGTGTTTTTTTGTGCTTCCGTCAAACAGTAACAGACGAGGCAACAAGCACGCACATACACAAACACACGAGTCAGGAAATTTGAAGCGCTTTTTTGGTATTCTTATAAAAGACACGATTCCATACAGCACATCTCCTTATTTGCTCGCGTCTATGCGTATATCTCAGCACAGCAAGTTTATTAACTAAATCACCGCCAGCCTTTTTGAGAAAAGTTGCCCACCTGCATTTTTGTGATTTTAACAAAATTTTTACAAAATTCCTTGCAGGAAAAATCATTTTCTATAAATATATAAACATACAAATTATATTAAATTAAAGAACACACCCTCTGCTTTCAAACAAACAATAAACAAACAAACAAAATGGGGAAAAACCGTTTCATTATATATTTACTTTTTCTACTTAATTTAACCACTGAAATATGGATATTTCTCTTCAAAAATACAACATTTTGAGCAAAAAGCTTAAAAAATTGCTTTTTGGAAAGGAATTTATGTTAGAGATCAGACTCAGAATGACTAACAAACATAAAGGCATTTAAAATAACCATTAAATCTTTTTACCTTCCGTTTTTGATAAATTCGATTTGGCGCCATCTGGTGGATAAAAGCGGCATTACACTTTCACTTTGAAATTCGTCCAAAAAGGCATATTTATTAGTTAAATATGAACTCATAAATGACGAGATAACTCGTCAATGGCGGTGAATGAGTTAAACACAGGATCACTCGCATGTGCACACATTCCTTATGCTGCTTTCACTATCAACACGTGAGTAATGGCAGCGGCGGCGGTAAACAAACATTGATAAGTTCGCTCGTCCCTTGTTGTGTTTCTACTATAATGATTACAAAATCACAAATTAAGAGTCCAGACAACGATATGCAGTTCTTCTTTTGAGCTTTTTACTGCGCAAAAGTAAAACTCTCGCTGGCCAACCAAACACTAATCCTGTGTTCATTTATACGATGGCCAAACAGTACTTTTACCTCACTAGATACCATAATTACTATAGTAGGCTATTTGTAGCCAAAAACATGGTTGCACTTTTTTGTAGTAAAACCATGGTTTTTAAATGCATACTTGTAAAAATTAATAGAAAATATTTCAATTGAAAAAATATATATATAATGTGTGTGTGTGTGTTTATATTCTATTGAAAAATGTTGTTTTAAATTCCCAAGTAAACCTCATCATGGTTTTACTACAGATTAAGTTAGATTCCTGTTACATTCCTACAAGGCTCATTATGTGGCTCATTATGCAAGTCTTTGTTTCCTCAGCTGTCAATCACAGATTATTCAGGAGCTTTCACGCCTCTCGCATACAGCCTTTCCCAGGAAAAAGTGTCGAAGTGTAGAAATTTTAAATCGATATATTGTTTTTTGTGAATGAGTAGGCAGAATGATTTTCACATCATTTTAAAGAAAAAACTCTAGACTACTAGATCATGTTTTGAAAAGTCTTGGGAAAACATGTTAAGAATGAGTTTTGTGGACTTATATCAGTGACTTAAAAATTTGCTTTTTCAAAAACCACGCATAAACATTTTCTCTCAAAAATAAAAATTTGTACATACATGTTGATCATATAATATTGTAGCCCAGCTTGTGCTAAACACAGTGGTATAAGACTTTTGCCATTGTTATGTTTTTAAGCAACTAAAAAGGACCAATGTCAGTGCAGGTCAAAAACGATATTAAACCCATGATTTACTCACCCCCAAGCTGTCCGAGTTGCATATGTCTATCGTTTTTCAGACAAACACATTTTCGGATATTTTAGAAAATATTTTAGATCTTTCTGTTCATTAAATGTAATGTTACGGGGTCCAGCCATAGTCCACGACCTTCAAGTCCAAAAAAAGTGCATCCATCCTTCACAAATTAAATCCAAACGGCTCCAGGATGATAAACAAAGTTCTTCTGAGGGTAATCCGTGCGGTGTTGTTGTAGAAATATCCATATTTAAAATTTTACTAACGTAATTAACTACCTTCCGGTAGCGCCGCCATCTTAGACTCAGGAGAGAGTATTAGCGTAGTGTACGCACTTTTCTTAGTGACGTATGACAAATTCGGAGGGCGGGGGGACAGAGCAGCAGCAGGGAAACCTCTGAATGCGAATGATACTAAGATGGCGGCGCTACCGGAAGGTAGTTAATTACGTTAATAAAATTTTAAATATGGATATTTCTACAACAACACTGCACGGATTACCCTCAGAAGACCTTTGTTTATCATCCTGGAGCCGTTTGGATTTAATTTGTGAAGGATGGACGCACTTTTTTTGGACAAAATGTGTTTGTCTGAAAAACGATGGACATATGCAACTCGGACAGCTTGGGGGTGAGTAAATCATGGGTTTAATATCGTTTTTGGCCGAACTATCCCTTTAACACACTTAAAAATAAAGGTGCTTCACGATCCAATATAAAGAACCTTTAACATCCAAAGAACCTTTCTGTTATACTAAATGTTTGAGGCTTAGTAAGGTTATTCAAATTATAAAAAGCTAAAAAATGGTTCTTTGAGGACCCAAATTTTTTTTCTATGCAGTCGCTGTGAAGAACCTTTTAAGCACATTTTTTTAAAAAGTGAAGAGCTGTACAATGTTCAGTGATGTGATACAATGTGAAAACAAAATCTTCAATGGAAATTAACTATTTAAATATGAAAACTACAGATTTATTTTTACTAAAATAAGTTAATGCTTCTGTTTTAGATTAAGACATTACATTTCAGTTAGTATAATATGTCATGATGAAGTTTGAACACCCTGCAAGTCATTCTGAAATGTTTCAGCCTCATATAATTGAACTCGGTAGTTTCTATGGTGGTTCAGTTTTCGGTTGCAAGCTTTGCATATCAGTCAAATGCTGGAAAAATTACTACAACTTCATTATTAGCTGCCAAAAGAATAAATAATTGTGTAGCAGTGTGGTACTGTACAAAAAACACATATGATAATATTGTCTGTAGTGCCATTCTTTATATGAAATGTGTAGCCACAGTACATCTGTGATGTCACATAAGCATTTACTGCCCAGATAAAGTATTACTTTAAAATTGTTGATTAATCTTCCACTTATTTGAAGAGATCAGCGTGCAGTGATGGTGAAACATCAGCGAGGAGCTGTGACAGCAGTTATGAACATGAGTTTGTTTCTGCTTCTTCTGCTGTCAGGTTGGCGTCATCATTTAAATCTGTTTTCACAAGTATATGTGCACATCCATATATTTAAACATGTTCATTTTAACAGGACTTCTGTGCAGTGTTTCTGGTCTTTGGCGAGAGTATCAGTACGTAAACATAAGTATGACATGGACAGATGCTCAGAGTTATTGTAGAGAGAGATTCACTGATCTGGCTACTGTAGACTCGATGGATGATGTGAACAGGATGATGAATACAGTGAATGATGGGTACAGTGGATCAGTCTGGATTGGACTGCAGAAGGGAACAGAGAGTCGTTGGGTTTGGTCAAATGGAGAAGATACCATTTCACAGTACAATGCATGGAACGCACCACCTACTAGTGGAGAAGAATGTGTTTTATTTGTCAATAATGTTTGGTCTGATTGTGCATGTGAGGTCTTTTTAAACTTTGTGTGCTACAGTGGTAAGTAGTTGGATTTAACAGTGTTAATATTCAGTTCAACCAGAAGAAGAGATGACTTTTATTTTGCATCTCTTAATAGAATCTACTGGATACATTGTGGTAAAAAATATGACAAAGTGGATAGATGCTCAGAGTTACTGCAGAGAGTATTACACTGATCTGGCCACTGTCCGCAACCCTTACGAGCAGAACCAACTACTTACAGCTGTTGGAGATTGGTACTGGGTCTGGATCGGTCTGTTTTTGGACTCTTGGCAGTGGTCTGATCAGTGGAACCTCACCTTTAGAAACTGGGCATCAGATCAACCATTCATAATTTCTCGTGACTGTGCTACCATGTCAACAATTGATTCTGGAAAATGGATTCAACACAGCTGTGACCAACTGTACCATTTCATCTGCCATGGAGGTGAGTTTGACAACTGAATTACTAAGCAGCACAAAAGTAATGGGTTTGAATCACAATGAACAAAATAACAGTTAAGAAAATTTAACTTAAATGCACTCTACAAAGTTTTTGACAAAAGTGTCTGTCAAATGCATGAATTAAAATTAAGTTTACAATTCTCAATATTAAGTTATAACTCCAATAAACTGAAATTGTGATATGTATTACTTTATACAACAGTTCTTTCTGGTTCTCGAATCTGATTGGCTAAGAGCTATGCGATATTGTACTGATAACGGCACTGTAACCGCTTCACCTTTCGTATCATTCGCCACCTAGTGAATGGAGGTCCTAAACAGGCTCATCTCTGAATGGAAAAACACAGACGCGCTGTTTTTAAACACTCTCGATGTGTCTTATTAGTTCACTAGCTCGTAAATCAGTCGGTGAATCCCAATCGGATGTTATTATTCTGTTAAAGATCAGCGCTCTTGGATGTTACGTTAAACCTAATGGGATTATTGTCTTGTCACATTGTGTGGACACTTGGAAAGAGGAATGTAAACACTCGGTTTTTCTTCTGGAGCTATATCTCTTATCAGAACGCGAAAACACCGTGGAACTGCAGGTAAGCACCGCAGCTTTTAAAGGCGGAGTCCATGATGTTTGAAAGCCAATGTTGATATTTGAAATCACCTAAACAAACACGCCCCTACCCCAATAGAATCTGGACCTTCTGTTGATAGACCCGCCCCACACACACGCAACCCGGCACCCGATTTGATTTGATTGGCTATAAGTGTGCCTTGGTAGTCGGCCCATCCCCCTTTCCAACGCGTTTTTCAAACATCGTGGACTCCGCCTTTAAATGTGGACATTGATCATTTATTTAATCGCGACGTGACTATTAAAACATGTTATGAGAATATCGCCACTGTTATATTTATAAGCTGCATGCAAAAACATCTCTCTGACACTTATAAAAAACAGTTTTATATAGTACTGACAAGAATAAAGTTTAATAATAATCGAGTGCTCGTATCGCATTAAGAGTAAATGGGAAACCAATACTAACATTATATAAGTATAGTTTTATTAACTTTTACCTCGCGCCAAAACAAAAACAACACAAAAGACACTAAATATGAATAAGAAAACGAGTAATAGTTTTATCATGACACCAAATACTGCTGATTTGATCTAATTTTGACCATCAAAAACAAACAAGGTGAATGTCAGAGCCAGGGAATCCCTTTCAGAGATGTAGCCCAGAGAGGGCGGTGGTCAGCGGGGCGAGTGATATAGAGCTATATCACACTCCTACTCGAGCGATATTGCTTATTTTCTATTTTCACAATAAATTATACTTTTTTTTTTTAAAGAGGACAAGTTAGTTAAAAGACAGACTGTGAGACTGAACTTGTCTTATGATGGGAAATACAACTTGACTGATTCTTCACTACAGACCGCCATTCTGAATGAGATTTGTCTCTGTGTTAAATGCTGTCATCAGATTCATGGTAATGTGTTAAATGCCCATCCAAACCATCATTTAAAGTTATAGTCTGCAGTTTGCTGTCATTTATGAGAGGAAAACTCAATAGGTATAACTTTGTACTGTAAGCGGAGCTTGCGGTTGGGCCAGGTCCCCCTATTGGCTACAAGGATTTAAAAATATATGTTATATTCATTGTACAAATCTGAAAAGATTCTGGGCTTTAAAAAACATTTTGTGCTTAAACCCCAGAAGCCACAATCAAAACCTAAGCCCCCTAATTGTGCACTTATAAAATAATGATTATTAGTGCAAGCTAGGACTGTCATGATTATTCAAGTTTTGTTTAATTTTTCTTTTCTCATCTTCAGATAAATAAAAAGCTAAAGAGCACTGGGCTGAAAAATGCATACATAAGCTGGAAAAAGGAGGGAGGTGGAGAGGTGTTTCATCTCGGCAAACGTGCAGTGAATTCAAGTACTACATGTGATATGAACCTTCCACTTAAAAATTAAAGCAGCCTCAAGGAAATATAAACAATGTTTCATGTTTCCATTGTCTTATGTTAATGCATAGAGATTTATGTGATTATGAGTTAAATAATATCTATGAATACAACACACCCTGATATTTTACTAATTTTCTAAGCTAGTTTATGTTTACTATTAAATTATTCTGATAATTAATTTTGATGGAAATTAGTGGAACAGTATGTGTATACTATTCCCAACTTTAGGTGATGCTATGTATGTTTTTCAAAACTAATGATTAATTTGAAATGTAAATACTTAATTTAAAAATATTTCAAATAATTCAAATAATAAAAAATATAAATCATTTAAAACTTAAATATAATGTAGATTCATTTAGCGCATATATTTTAGAATAACCGTTGTGTGTTTAATTTTTACAAAACAGTTTGTTTATTGAGTTACTAGGTAATGGAAAAAAGACAAATAGAAAGTTCTCTGTGATGGCATTTTTTATTGATTTATATCATGTATACTTGTTTACATAAATTCTACAACAATAATACACATATTCTCAATTTGGGTTGTTACAAAACATTCCAAATTAGGTTACTTTTAGTATGTTAAAGGAATAGTCTACTCATTTTCAATATTAAAATATGTTATTACCTTAACTAAGAATTGTTGATACATCCCTCTATCATCTGTGTGCGTGCACGTAAGCGCTGGAGCGCGCTGCGACGCTTCGATAGCATTTAGCTTAGCCCCATTCATTCAATGGTACCATTTAGAGATAAAGTTAGAAGTGACCAAACACATCAACGTTTTTCCTATTTAAGACGAGTAGTTATACGAGCAAGTTTGGTGGTACAAAATAAAATGTAGCGCTTTTCTAAGTGGATTTAAAAGAGTAACTATATTGTATGGCGTAATAGCACTTTTGGGAGTACTTTGACTCGGCGCAGTAACACCCTCCCTCTCCCATTATCAGAGTGAGAAGGGGAGCAGACTTTTCAGGCGAGTCGAAGTACTCCCAAAAGTGCCATTATGCCATAAAATATAGTTCCTCTTTTAAATCCGCTTAGAAAAGCGCTACGTTTTATTTTGTACCACCAAACCCGCCCGTATAACTACTCGTCTTAAATAGGAAAAACGTTGATGTGTTTGGTCACTTCTAACTTTATCTCTAAATAGTACCATTGAATGAATGGGGCCAAGCCAAACGCCACCGAAGCGCCGCAGCGCGCCCCAGCGCCCACGCGCACGCACACAGATGATAGAGGGATGTATCAACAATTCTTAGTTAAGGTTATAACATATTTTAATATTGAAAATGAGTAGACTATTCCTTTAAAGATTCACTGAAGAAACCCTTTTGCACAATTTTTGTCTTTTTTTATGTAATTCACTTGTTTATGTAAAATCACCAAATAATGTAACATTGAGTGAAAATTAAAAACCCTAATATTGATGTTACTCAGTGTCTTTAATACTGAGTAAGATCATGTCAAAGATTGAAATCAAGGAAAAAATTTATGGTTGAAATCAAACTTTGATGCATGTTACTGTATATCAGAGAAGTAGATAATAAGAATCTTCCAGGGCAGGTGTGTTGGAGCTGGTCATGGAAAGCCACCAGATGGCACTATGTTATTAAAACCATGCAAGAGACCAAACAAATATGAGAATAACATGTTACAACTCAACAGTCTGCGTTTAATTCTTGGTACATCTCAACAGACAGAATACGAGACACAATAAAATATGGGATACAATCCATTGAGTTTTTGATACTAATTATATTAAAGTGTATACAAGAAAGCAACCTCTACACATAAACAACATAATATGTACCAGTCAGTCCCTTTAAAACAGTCTATGCAATGCCTTCTCCAAAAAACCTGTATTTCCAACTTTGTTTGGCCGTTGCATACAGTTCTGCCAAACGTTCCAATTATGGCTGCAGCTATCGATTCTTTTTGTAATCGATTGATTAATCAGATAATTTTTTGTGTGTGTTTTTAAACAACCAAAACAATAATGCATAACGAAAATTATGTGGCGGTAAAATGATCAAGCATTTTACTTTAATTTCTTTAAAAAAAACAGAGGTATTGATTCCAACTCCAACATTTCCAAAACTAAGCATATTTATAGCAATTTTTACCCATTTAGTGTTTATACTGTAAGCGCCAGTGATGATAATTATGCAATTTAATTTATTAATATGCACAACAGGGTTCATACTGCAATCTAGCCCTGACATCAAAGTAAATATCTGTTTCGTGTAGATTTATACACCTGCAGCATTTACCATTAGGCTACTAACAAATAGTACATAATTTCTGGGGTGAGCCTATTTGCTATGGTAACCTAGCAACCTGTGTGTGTATGCGTGCACGTGCTGTTCGTGAGAAAGAGTGACCCAGTGCCCCAATAAGACCAGTTGCTTCATTACAGTTTGTTACGGCAGATATACATACATTCATTTTCAATAGAACGTTGCATTTGGCTTGCATCAGTTGCATTGCGGTGCATTTCATGTGAAGCATCCGTTTGGAAAATCGCATCACAACATCACATCCCGTTGTATGGTGATGCATTGCCACGATTGGTCTGACTGGCGCATGAGAGAGACGAAGATGCGTATGTGTGTGTAAAGGGGTTGTTTTTTAGGCTATACTCTCTTGAAATTGAACTTGAATACATTTCCTACTTAAAAACATCAAAGCTAAACATCATATGTAGTCAAACCACATCACGACATCGCTACAAATACAGAATGGAATTAAAATCAGTGAACATCAATGTATAGGCTTAGTGTCAGGATCCTCTCAGGATCTTGTCTTGTATTACATCTAGTTTATTGTGACAGGGTTTGTGTGAGAACACGTGGCTATGGATTATTTATAATCAGGCCACGTGTTTTCCTTGTCTCATCTCTTTTACCCTGCTCTCTTGTTGTCCTTATACATCATTATTGTTTAATTCCCCTCACCTGTCCTTTCCTTGTTATCTTGTTTCGTTGCTCCCTATTTAATGCCCTTATATTGATTGTTCTGTGCTTGATCGTTTTGCATTTTTCTTGTGAATAGTCTAGTCAAGTGAGTTAGTCTAGTTCTTTGTAAAGATTTTTTGTATGATTGTTGTCATGCTCGCTGTTTTGTTTCTAGTCTAGTCAGTTTATTATCACGTTTAGTGTTTAGTCTGTCTTTAGTTTTATTATCTTGTTTTATGTTGTTTGCCCCCTTCTGGGCTTTGTTTTCCAGTTTTGTTATTTAATAAGTGTCTTTATTAATTGATTAACTCTATTAAAAAAATTCTGCCTCGAAGCCTCTTTAAATTCCTATGATGCGCACTATAATAATAATTATTACTCAAAGCAAGGACAGTCAGCTTTTAGCTATTATGCCAGTCGCAGCTGGAACCAGCTTCCAGAAGAGATCAGATGTGCTCCAACAGTAGCCACATTCAAATCCAGACTCAAAACACATCTGTTTAGCTATGCATTTACTGAATGAGCACTATGCTGCGTCTGAACTGATTGCACTATATTATATATGCACTATTTTAATTATTTTCTATTTCTCTTGTTTTTATTCTTATTTTTAACTGTTTTATACTTTTATTCCTGTTTTATTCTTTTTCACACATTTAAACAGTTTTTATTAAAATCACATTTATTTTCTTTTAATTGATATTTTAAATTCATGTATCTTTGATTTTTGTTTTCTCATTTCTATGTAAAGCACTTTGAATGACCTTTGTGTATGAAATGTACTATACAAATAAACTTGCCTTGCCTTGCCTATATACGGTACAGGGTTCTGATTCACACAAACAGTTGTTCAATGTTCAGGAAGCTCACCATAGTGCGTGATACATTTTGAATTTAGTTGGCGCGATGGCAGAGAGTAAAGATGTCCATAAACGGCAGAGAATGTATAAAGTTTGGGATCATTACATTCTTATTACATTAAGCATCTGAACTGAAAACAACCACTCCATGCTGTTTTGCCAAGCATCGCTGAAACAAGGTAATGTAGCCTAAGTATCAGGAATTTGGAGGCAGAACCCAAGTGCAGATGATAAGGGGTTAAACCTTGATGAATTGTTTCAACCCTAGTTCCAATATTGGAGATGGTCCAATGAATCAGTCAATAAATAATCCAGTCTGTCCGTATATAATCCAATGGCTTTTCCCACACGCATTTTGCGGTTGAACTTATCATAAACAGTCTAATAAAGCAACCTGACTCAAGACCCTTTTTAACATGGAGAGAACTACAGTAACAGGAAGTTCAACATAAAACTGTTACAGAGTCATAAAAAAAACACCTTCAACCAAATCAATTGTTTTTTGAAAAATATTTTCTGTCATCATTTTAGGTTTCTATTCTCCAGGTCAGAACAACTCACACAAATCAAATAGTGAGACGCTGTCAGTAGCTCCGTTTTCATTAAAGACGTGCACAAAAATTGTGCCGTTTTTACTAAATGGTGCTTAAAAACCTTTTGTGAAATGATAGCGTTTCCACTAACTCAGGGGTGTCCAAAGTCAGTCCTGGAGGGCCTGTGTCCTGCAGAGTTTAGCTAAAACTTCCCTCAACACACCTGCCTCAAAGTATCTAGTCTCCCTAGTAAGACCTTAATTAGCTGGATCAGGTGTGTTTGATTTAGGGTTGGAATAAAACTCTGCAGAGACACCGGCCCTCCAGGAGCAGGAGTGGACACCCCTGCACTAACTGATGATATGTGACTAAAACGTATTTTTTCCTCTCCCGATAAGTCAATCCAAACATTGTGGCGACTGATGTTGGTTTACTAATTTCGTGTACACGGCACTAGCCATTATTTTGAACTGAAGGAAACACAAAGGAAAGCCCTTAAACTTAGTGGTAGCATATAAGGTGTTTTGTCGAGGTAACTGTAGTCTACATTATTTTAAATCAAAAGATATATAGGAGTGTTATCCAAACATTATTGGCAAGGAAAGCTTATACTTGGGAGCAGACACGTATTGGGGGATTTAAATGCAGATCAACATTCACAACAAGAAATGTCAGCAAACTTGACTGAAGCAGATATCAGGTAAGTTAGCTTGTCACTTGATGCGCTGAAGCGGAGATCATATAGCAGAACAAAAGAATATCGCATCACTTGAGTTTACAATAAACAAAAATGCCTGCGCATCATCCGAACAAGATATATTGTTTAGCTCCTCAAAACGGGGGTTTTAAATGCACATTAACAATCACAATGAGAAATGTCTGCAAACTGGACTAAAGCAGAGATCAGGGAGCTGTTCAAAAATCCGCTCTGATGTTGAGATAATTTACCAGCATAGAATGGCGCGTCCTACGCTCCAAAAAGGCACGCAAATTGATTTCTGGATAGAGAAATAATAAATAATAAGCAAAACTTCAGACACTGCAGAGAAGAAAGTGCAGGACTTTAAACAGGTCACATGTCTTTCTGGGACCTTATCTGTGTAAAGGCACACACAGATTCCGGCAAATTATTGGCAGTGTGAATCAAGTCTGAATTTATTTATAAAGCACGATTAAAAACAACTCCAGTTGACCAATGTGCTGTACAATGATATAATAACTCATTTAAAAAATATATATATACAAACAACATCAACATCAGACAACAAACATCATCACGAGTCAAAGGCCTTAGTAAAAAAAGTATGTTTTTAACTTGATTTAAAAATATTTAATGTTGGTGATATTCTTATATGAAGCAGTAACGTGTTCCAAAGTTTAGGTGCGGCTATGGCAAAAGCTCGATCACCCCTAGATTTTAATTTGGACTTTGGAACAGTTAACAGATTCTGGTTGGCAGACCGAAGAGTTCTTTCTGGACGATATTCACACAACAGATCCGAGAGGTAGAGGGGAGCGAGTCCATTTAACGATTTAAAAACAAGCAAAAGCACTTTAAAATCAATTCTACACGTTTCCGGAAGCCAATGTAAAGACATTAGCACAGGAGAAATATGTTCGTATTTATGAACACTGATTAACAGACGCGCAGCGGAATGTTGGACCATTTGTAATCTCGCTATTAACAAGCTATTTATTCCCACATACAGCGCATTACAATAATCAATTCTGGACGAAATAAAAGCGTGGGTTGCAATTTCTAAGTGTTTAAAAGAAAGGAAGGTCTTTACTTTAGCCAGCATTCTTAATTGGTAAAAACTCCCTTTTACAACTGAAAAAAAAATTCAAGGACATCCAGGCTTTAACATCCCATTGGTGAATGAACAAAAAAACAAACAATCCCAGAAAAATCCTGGCTGCATTTTCTGTGTTTTTCCCGGAATGTCTGTGTGAAATTGGCTATATAGTTGTGACATCCAATATAGAGTCCTTTTTACATATTACAACCATTAACCATGTGAGCAACTGATTCACAATTCTGATCAGAGTCAGAATGCATTATGCAATAAGGGTGGTGTTTTTTAGGAAACCATAATGCCAGGTTGTATTTAGTTTGGTACATCTGTAATCTGGCCTTAAATGTGCAGTGTGTCATTTTTAGAAGGACCTCTTGACAGAAATGCAATATAATATACAAAACATCATCATCAAGGGTGTATAAAGACCTTTTAATAATAAAAATCGTATTACCTTAGAATGAGATGTTTTTATCTACATGCACGAGGGTCCCCTTACGTGGAAGTTACGCCATTTTGTCCCACCACGTTTCTACAGAGGCCTTAACGAACAAACATTATTGTCTCCCACGATGACATGTTTTTCCGGTGGCGGCTACAGTAGCTTCTCTATGCGTTTCGAAAGCGAGGGGTGAGCAGTGGGCTGAGCAGTTAGTTGCAATTCGTAACCTCACCACTAGATGTCGCTAAAATTTACACACTGCACCTTTAACAGTAAAACAAAGAATGCCCTTCCCTATAGCAGCATTTCCGACATGATCTCACTGAAAGTCGTGTTATTGTCATGCAATAACTTTAAATTTTTATTTAATTTTAGCTTTTTTGTGCCTTGAGCACGAATGTCTTTTTCGTGTCATTTTATGTATTGATTTCTCTTTTTTTTCTCCTATTTTTAAATCATTGTCGCTTGGGGTTGGGGTTAGATTTAGGGTTTGGGTTATAATGTCTAAAAATGTAACAGAAAGTGATTCTAACCCAAGTGACAATGGTTAGAAAATAGGAATAAACAATGAGAAAATACATAAAATGAAATGAAAATAATGGCACAAAGACATTCGTGCTCAAGGCATGAGAAAAGCTGCATTTTGTGTCATGGACACAAATAAATTAATACAATTTTGTGTGACTATAACACGACTTTCCCTGAGATCAGTCTGCCATTTCTGTACATGGAGTGGGAGACAAGAGTGGTCAATGAAGTCAAGAGATGCCAGCATTTTCTGCATTCTTAATCCAATCCAGTATTGTTTTGTTGCCATCTGTTTAAAGGGCCGGTGAATTTGTTGATTTTATTGTTTTATACTGATGTCTGACGTCTACTTATGATGTTCGCGTGGTTTTTACATTCAAAAACATCAAAAGCAATAAGTAATAGGCTATTTTGTAACATGGATTGGTGGCTGTCTGGAGAAATGGTTTGTTTGAAGGGGCGGGCCGCACTGAAGACCTGGACGTAAACGCCCACTGCTATGATTGGACAGCTTCATTCTCCGTCATTACATGTGGGCAAATGTTTTAAAAACATTAATGTGTAAAAATAGCAGCCAAACATAAAAAAATTAGTTTGAGCCACAAAAGATTCTGGGTGCTAAAGATGATACACATAAATGACAATACGTATAGTAAAGTAGAAACAAAAATTTAAACTTGACGTGACTAAATTACCGTATACAACACAGTAAGCGCGCATCAGAGTCTAAACTGCGGCTGATAAATCGTTAACAATAACTTTGCATATTTCTATTGTGCTTGTGAGGTTGCTCTGACATACATGTAACATTACATACCACAGTTATATGATAAAAAAGCTTTGTTGGGTGTTTGACCTTTCAAATGCAACTCGCCTAAAATACTGTATACCACACAGTAAGCAGGCATCAGAATCTAAACTGTGGCTGATAACTCCTTCTTTATCAATAACTTTGTATATTTCTACCATTAAATTACAGTCGTGTTGTTAAGTGTTGTACCTTTATTAATCGTTTAATGTTTTTAGTACATTAAAACAGTCAAACATACGTGTTTAGACACGGATGTTACAACAGACATATCAAGCGATCTCTTCTAACAAAGCATTAGTGAAACACAGTAACTTAAATAAACTTACTGTGTATACTGCTGTGTCATTTTTGTCAGATCCAATATTACTGGAACTTCTTCAAAAGCAAACTTTATCCACTCATTCCTAATGTTGAGCCTCCGTTATCCAGCGCCTGTGTTCTTCCCATAGACCGTTCTTCCACAACCGAAAGTGCGTTTCCATGGTTACTTCAGATCACCATGTCAAAATAAAAGTCTCTCAGAAAAAATGTATTTAAAAGTCATTTTGGTTACATTTGGCAATCTTTAAAGACATGTTTACTTATTGTTGAGACACACGTGTCACGCGAAGTTGTGGGAGGGGCTACAAAAGTGGTCCTTGTATTTGGCTATTGGAAGGTGCTTCAATTCTACTTTGACATCATATTTTTTCGAATTCCACACTTGTCGTTATACTGGCTTGGTGCCAAAAACTGTTATATTTCAGTAGCACGGACCTTTTCAATTCTGAAACTTGCAGGATGTTCATTTAAGTATGATGACCTCTTATATGACAAATTATCAAGTTAAAATTGAGTATTTGATTCACTGCTCCTTTAATGTTAAGGAAGAGTATCTTTCTGTTGTAGTCTGAAGTGTGTGTTGTGATCCGTTATGGCAGACAATGGCATCTACAAACACAGATGGATATGTGACCACTGCTTCAGATAAATGTAAGTTTTCCTTTAATACTTGGGTGTCCAGTTTGCCATTATTTTTCCTCCTAATGCCAAGAAAGCCATCTTTGTCAGTTTAGGTCAGAGGGATCTTTCTCTTTCTAAACAGGAGGGAAACTCTGGCTAACTGTCACACACACACACACACACACACACACACACACACACGGAGAGGCAGGCAGTCAGATACAGATGTAATCAAAAGGATAATGGTAAGCAGTATTATAGTTCTTCAGATGAACTTAGCTGTGGCTTATAGTGTCTTGATTGTAGGTGAGTATCCGGAGAAGATGATGAGAAATGAAACGAGGGAAGGATGACGACGAGGGAATGACAGGTAAATCCTTGAGTTAAGTAGAGAGGTTTAGTCGTATAATCACTGACGAGACCAAAAAAAGAAGTGGCAGTGAGAGATCTGAATATAAAGGGTGAAGGTGATGAGGTCCAGGTGATGATGCTTAAAACTCAGGGGAGTGAGAGCGAGTGGGTGGAGTGACTGAGGATGACGGTAATGGAGATGCAGTCCTGACAGTACTCCCTCCTCCCAAGGCAGCTCTTGATGGCGTGGAAAGGGGAGAGAGTGATGACGAGATCTACCCCAAAGTCGAGGAGTGGGACTGAGTGGGTCCAAGATATCTTCCCGGGGAACCCAGAAGTGTTCCTCTGGACCGTAGTCCTCCCAATCAACCAGATATTCTAGTCAGGGACCTCGTCATTTGGAGTCCAAGACGGTACAGACCCAGTATATGGATTCCTCCTCTACAGGGATGGGAGAAGGAGGTACATCTTTGGAGTTGGAGTCTGTGGGAGGAAGAGGAACAGGATCAATGAAAGGTTTAAAGGAGTCAAGGACTCAGCTTATGACAGGGCTAGCGAAGGCGGATGTCCCTGGTGGACAGCCATACCATCTGTCCAGGTTGGTGTATAGTAGTGTTGGGTGATATGCCCCATTTTGAGATCATCCTATCGTCAGCCTGTGAGATCAGCGATACACGATAGTATCGGGGGGCGGGGCAGTACTTTAATAATTTATTTATTTGTTAATTTTTTACTCATTATGTCAAGTCACTTGATTGGTGGACAAAAAAGAACAAGAACAACACCGTCATGACCGCAAATTTAAAACTGATGCCATTAATCAGAGTGCATCATTAAAGCCCAGGCGCTTCAAAATTTCTTGCGTTCCAGGGAGCGAGACTCGCTGGTTTTAACTCTGCACACTAACAACCTCTCTGTCGCAAGTAAATGTCAGTGCAAGGGCTACTAATTATGGGAAAAATCATAATCCTAATTATTTAACATGATTACTAACAATATCCTCAGGAATACCAAAACTGCAAAAAACATGATAGAAGATCTCGGAGTGGCCTCGGAGGCGGTAGGAAGTTTGGGCAGAGGAATTAATTTGCATCCCTTGGACAATCCGTCCACTACAACTAGAATACTGGTATGATTTTGTGATTTTGGCAGATCTGTCATAAAGTCTACGTCTAGGTGTGACCAGGGCCACTGAGGTATGGAAAGAGGGACCAATTTACCCACGGGGAGTCTTCTGGAGGTGTTGGTGCAGAATGAGCAAACCTTGACATACCGTGAAACATCCTGATGATATGTACCGATGACTGAGGAGCGAGAGAGTACTCCTGCTAACTGGACGTCCAGAGCCCGGAGCACAGTGCACTGAGTCCAGTAGTTCAGTACAAAGATGAGGCCTTCAGGGGTCTCCGGCAGAGCAGGATGGTGTAGGTTCTCCTGGTTAATCTGTTCTTTGATATCCCAGATGATGAGACTCACTAACATGGTGGGATGTAAAATGGGATCAGGTAAGGTGTCATCAGAGGAGGCGCTATGGATACGAGAGAGGGTATCAGCTTTGACATTCTTATTACCAGGTCGGTAGGAAATGATGAAATCAAAGTGGGTGAAAAAGAGAGCCCAACATTCCTGTCGGGGGTTTAGTCTCTTAGCTTCTCAAAAATATTCCAAATTGCGTGATAATCCGTGATAATTCCAGACAACTTCCTGGAGAATTAAGCACATGGGTGAAGTCTAGGAGGATTCCCCTGCTGCTGAGAGAGGACAGCTCCGACTCCGGTGGAGGAGGCGTCAACTTCCACAATGAAAGGGAGACCTGGATTAGGTTGGATCAGGACTGATTGGACATTGGAAAAAAATGCCTGCAGATTGGAAAGTTTATTTGAGGAGATTAAATGCTGAGATGGCTTCTGGAGACATGGTTAGCGTCTTGGGATTACCCTTTAAGGCAGAGGTAAGGGGAGCACTGATTAAACTATAGTTATTAATGAATCTTCTGTAGAAGTTGGCAAAACCCAGGAAACGTTGTAGATCTTTAACAAAAGAAGGTAATAGTGGCTTGAAGGGGTAACAAAGGCAGTTTTCCACTCATCTCCATATCTGATCTGAACCAGGTTGCAGGCACTCCTCAGATCCAATTTGGAGAAGAGCTCCACGTAACTCTTCCAAAGCTGCGGGAACCAGAGGAAGGGGATAGCTGAACTTCACTGTCTGAGAATTGAGGTGGCAATAGTTAATCCACGGTTGGAGACCTCTGTCCTTTTCCCAACAAAGAAGAAACTGAAAGCGGCAGGGAAAGTGGACGGTCGGATGAAATGTTGCTGTAAGGCTTCCTTGACATACTCCTCCATGGCTTTTGCTCCGGGATGGACAAATGATAGATGCGACTCTTGGGCAATGTGGCTCCAGGTAGCAGGTTAATGGCGCAGTCCCATGGCCGGTGTGGTGGTAACTTTGTAGCTAGCTGTTTACTGAACACATCCTGGAACGCACTGTACTTGTTGAGGATCTCCGTTTGGTGTTAACTCTCCACAGATGTGGAATAGACGGGTGTTACATGTGACATGTATGTTTATTTGTCCGTCAGCAGTGGATTTCTCAACCACCAAAAAGGAGATCTCCTCTTTATGTAGACATCCGATCTGAAGAGTGATTTCGGGAGTGAAGCTTACATATGTTCAGTTCTTGAAGGAGTTGTGTGGAAATAAAGTTGCCCACTGAACCGGAATTGATGAGGGCTTGCGCTGAGACACAGATACAGTAGGTTAAAATTGAACAGTGGTACAATTGAGTGATTCAACTCAAGGTAGTATTTGAACGGAACTTACCGCTGAGCGCGGAGGTGGAATGGGGCATTTACTGATAAGGTGTTTGTCTCCACTGCAGTAAAGGCAGAGCTTGAGCTGGATTTGATGAGAGCATTCGGTGGCAGACAGGGGAGTTCAGTCGATCTGCATAGGCTTCGGTGCTGGAGGAATCTGGAGGGAAGCCGAGGGCGGGGGATTAGCAGCAATTAAGGGTTCGACAGAGGATGAAAGACGTTGAGACACTGATAGTTTTCTGGATCAGATTTTCCAATTCCATATTGTTGTCGTAAATCACTATTTCCTGGTGAACCTGAGGACTATGACCATGATGATAGGCAGTAATCAGAGCTGTCTCGAAACTGGAGTGCCAGAACCAACTCCACGAAAGGATCGCAAGCCGGGTTTCCCACAAACTTGGAGGAATCTTGCATAGTTGGTTTGGTCTTCTATCACACAGGCACACAAAGAGGCAGATGGTAAGTTTGGCAATGTTTATTAACACATAGATGTAATCAAAAGGATAATGGTAAGCAGTATAATAGTATAAAGTTCTTCAAATGGACTCTTGATTGTAGGTGAGTGGTGAGGATCCGGAGAAGATGATGAGAAATGGACCAAGGGAAGGATGAAGACAAGGGAGTGACAGGTAAGTTCTTGAGGTAAGTAGAGAGGTTTAGTTGTATAATCACTGATGAGAGCAAACAAAGGAGTGGCAGTGAGTTAGTTGAATGTAAAGGGTGAGGGTGGTGAGGTCCAGGTGACAATGATTCATATTCAGGGGAGATAGAGCGAGTGGGTGGAGTGAATGAGGGTGATGGAGATGCAGTCCTGACACTAACTCTCTGATTGCAGCATCATTGTTATTAAGCATGCTAATGAGGTGTGTCAGCCTTGTTACAGCATAAGTCCATTCCACATTGGGGACCCCAAGCCCCCTTTCCTTATGTGAAGATAATATCCCATGTGTCAGTCCCAGCCATGTTCTGACGACCTCAACTATTTTATTGTCCAAGCCCCAAGCACATTTTTTGGAATATGAACATTAGCAAATAGACATGTTATTTTTGCCAGAGCCACTTCTCTGATGGCCTCCAGTTTCATGACTGCATGTAAGGGAGAGGGGTCAAGCAATGCAATCCTGTTTTTAAAGATACAATATATTTCCTGCACCTGTTCACCCCGCTCACCTGCAATATTGAATTTGTGGGTTCTGTCTCATTGTATGACTCTGAACTATTAGTATCCACACAGAGACACACTGGGGCACTTTGTCTTTGTTCAGATCGATGGGTTATTGTGACACGACTAGAACTTTGTGACACATACGGCAAACTTTGTGTCTCTGGAAATGCATCCCCCTCACTGACTTTCCTGATCCCAATCAGATTCAAAACGGTCAAAACATAAGTGATCGGAGTCCGAGTCCATCAACATCTCCATTGCCTGTTACAACAGTATACCTCTTCATCTTTATATGATATTATGATCTACATTTTTTCTGATACTTGCCCCTTCATGCCGATCATCTTTGTCGCTTTGATTACGTACCTGCAAGTACCGTAACTCATTCAGTAGATGCACAAAGGCCTTCCTTACCATATCACATTTAAAACATGGATTGCTGGAAATACTTTCCATTGGTGGGGAAGCGTTTTCTCCTAATTGACAAGATAACTCATCAATGGTGGGGAAAAAGTTAATGTGATATAACGTGATTTGACTACCATTCTGGCTGCAGCATTTTGCACGATTTGAAGATGCTCGATAAATGATTGGTTAGCTCCATAGTAGAGTGAGTTGCCATAGTTAAGGTGAGAAGTGATAAGTGCGTGAATTACTAATTTAAAGTTTCTTAAACAAAGAACAGGTTTGATTTTTGCGACATGTTGTAGAAAAAAATCATAGAAATCACTTGGACCAAACATTATAACAGAATAAATTATAGAAAATATGTGTAAGTCAAATTTGTCCTATACATGATGTCCTATGCCATACCAGGAAACACGAGACATCTGCCAGAACTGTAGATCAAAAGCCAGATTTAAATATTAGGCCAACAGATTTACCAACCCATAGAAATTTCCATCTCCAGTGGCGCTTCTTTGAAATTGAGCTCTCATGCTTATTTGCCCTGTTTAGTAATGGCCCCAAGGCTATGAGTGTTTCTTTAACAAAAGGCCGCATTCTAGGAAAGCTAATAATTCTGGGTACTATGTCATCAATTTCTGTCAAAGGACATTCTCAATTTTAAGAATCTTTGGAAGACAGCTTCCATTCTTTCATTTGGCCCCTTCTGAGGGATACAATTGAGGGTTGTCCCTGAGAAAACATGATTAAAAATAAAGTGTATTTTAAACAATTTAATTTAATTGACAAGATGGCGCCGGTGCTGGCAGGCCGTCAGTCGCTACCGTGGATGCGCATTTTACCCGTTTTAATTGTCTTTTACATGTCTCAGTGTTTATTTTGCGTCTCCTTATTGTCTTACGATCGACTCGCTTTGCTAGATCTGCGCAGCTCATTTCTGGAAGCTATCCAAGCAGAGCCTACCCGTTTTGTTTTTGAGCCGTGTGGCGTCCTGCCGTTGGAGATTTGGAACTGTTTCTGCCACTGGACTGCTGACCCTAAACGGAAAAAACGGAAAAGGAAACGGGGTAGGCGGGCTGGTCTCCTGGTTAGATGGAAACTTCACGTTAAATCGGGCTGTATACCCCGTGCGTCTGGCCCGGCATGGAAGGCTAACTGGCGCTCAATGTGCACAGGATTCTCACCGACTACGCGCCTTCGCTGGCTTCACCCTGTTTTCCCAGACTCGATGCCCGAGCTTCGATGGACGTATCCCTCCCTCATTACATCAGCGCGGCCTACCGGGTTTAATTTGGATAACCTCCGTCGATTATGCAGAGCTCCAGTCTCACCCTGTGGATCTATATCTTCTCCGAAAATGGCGCTGATCAACGCGCGTTCTTTGACAAATAAGACTTTTTTACTAAATGACTTTTTTCTCTCTCATAAGTTGGACTGTCTATTCATCACAGAAACTTGGATGCAGGTAGGAGATTTGTCTCCCCTCTCTGATCTTGTTCCTAACGATTGTTTGTTTTTTAATTCTCCCCGACTCAATGGAAGAGGAGGTGGATTAGTGACTATCCTAAAAAAGCCAATACACTCACGCTGTCAGAAAATTTCGGTCAGAGACTTTTCTAGCTTCGAAGTTCAGCTTATAAGCCTCGAGTGGAACAGCCCTATTTTGTTTGCGGTATTATATCGCCCCCCTCATATGACTCAGCACTTCATTGCCGACCTGACGGAGCTTATAGGGTTTATTACCACAAAATACGACCGTTTCGTTCTTCTTGGTGACTTTAATGTCCACGTCTGCTGTCCTCAAAACTCCCTGTCAAAGGAGTTCTTGATTTTAATAGACTTGTTTAACCTTACACAATGGGTGAATGAGCCCACCCATCTGCAGGGGCACACGCTGGACTTAATACTCACCTATGGGCTTTCTGTCGCTGAGCTTACTATCTCTGACACAATGATATCGGATCACAAACCAATTATTTTCTCCCCCTCTCTACTACAACTGTCTGTTTTAAGGTTTCACGTGTTTATTCTACACACTTTCAATCGGATTTTAATTTTTTATTCAACAATCTGACTGCTCAGTGGTCTCTGGATGAATTTGAATCTGATTTGAACGTTTTCCAACAATTTGAGCTACTTCAAAACACATGGACTATAACTTTAAATGAGACTGCTCCGTTTAAAGTTTTTAAACCCCTTCACACAAAACTTGGAAAGTGGTGTACTACTGACACTCGCTCCCTGAGGCAAGCATGCAGAAAAATGGAGCGTAAATGGAAGAAAGACAAGCTGCAATCATCATTTGATATGTTTAAACTTTCACTGACAGCGTACCAGGCTGCGGTTAAATCTGCAAAAGCGGCTTATTTTTCAAATATGATTCTCTGTAACAAAAACAAACCCAAAGTTTTATTTTCTGCTATTGACACATTACTTAATCCTCCTATAAACCCCATACCTAACCCCTCAGACGAACTATGTGAAGGTTTCTTGAGCTTTTTTACTGATAAAATCACACATCTAAGGTCTCAGGTGGCCATTCCTTGTGCTATCTTACCAACGATAGCTGATTCCCAGACCATCTGTGTATGGGAAAATTTTGAGCTCGTCTCACTCCAACTTCTGTCTGAGATTATTGATTCTCTTAAACCCTCTTTGTGCCCTTATGATGTTATTCATCCTCGATTTTTGAAATTAATTTTTGAGTCTGTTGGCCCTACGCTGCTTATCTTTATTAACAACTGTCTGGCCACGGGTGTGATCCCTCCTGCTTTGAAACAAGCAGCTGTCACCCCCTTGCTCAAGAAGCCCTCTCTTGATACGTCTATAAAGAGTAACTTCCGTCCTATTTCAGTTTTACCATTTATTGCAAAGGTATTAGAAAAAATTGTGTTAAAGCAGTTCCAATCTTTTCTCAGCACTTGTCACATCTCTGAATGCTTCCAATCGGGGTTTAAACCGCTCCACAGTACCGAGTCGGCCCTATTAAGGGTTCTGAATGACATCCTGATCACCACTGATTCTGGGGATTCTGTGATTTTAATTCTTCTTGATTTAACTGCAGCTTTCGATACTATTGACCATCAGCTGCTTTTATCGAGATTAAATGAATTTGTGGGTCTAAAAGGTCAAGTTTTAAAGTGGTTTTATTCGTATTTAACTGACCGTTTTTTTCTCAATTAAAATTGGTAATTGCAGCTCCTCTGCTGCTAGTCTTAAGTGCGGCCTTCCACAGGGCTCAATTTTATCTCCGCTGCTTTTCTCTCTTTATCTGCTTCCGTTAGGCGCAATTTTGAGAAAGCACGGGGTTTCGTATCATTTTTATGCAGATGATACCCAGATCTACCTACCATTGAAAAGAAATGATCCCTCTAATATGGCCACACTTTTTAGATGCCTGGATGAAGTTAAGACCTGGTTGTCAACCAACTTTCTATTTCTTAATAACTCTAAAACAGAGGTCATTGTATTTGACCCTTCAGTTACCTCTAATATAGACACCTCGTGTCTGGATGATCTGGCTGTCTACCAAACACAGTGTGTTAGAAATCTTGGTTTTTTTATTAGTCTCCAAGCTTTCTTTAGAAAAACAAGTGTCTTCAGTAGTCGCCTCTAGTTTTTTCCAACTCCGTTTACTCTCTAAAATTAAAGCTGCTTTGCCTGTGCAAGCACTTGAGATGGCGGTCAATGCTTTTATTGTGTCACGATTAGATTATTGTAACTCCTTATATAGCGGCATTTCGAAATCCCAACTATCCCGGCTTCAATTAGTTCAAAATGCTGCAGCTAGATTTCTCAGAAATGGCCGCAAATATGATCATATTACCCCTCTTCTACGTGGCCTCCATGGGCTACCTGTGCAATACAGGATTAACTTTAAAATCATTCTGTTTGTATACAAATGCCTTCATAACCAGGCTCCTCCCTACCTATCAGATTTGATTAGTCAATATAAACAACCCAGAGAACTACGCTCCAGCTCGCAATGCTTGCTTATTGCCCCTGCTGCCAGATTAAAACGCAGAGGAGATAGAGCATTTTCAATTATAGGCCCTAGTTTATGGAATAGTCTTCCAAGCTATATAAGAGCTGCACCTACCCTGAGCACTTTTAAATCTTTACTAAAAACGTATCTATTTTTCTAGGCCTATGGAATTTAGCTGAACTTTTTTTTTTTTTTTTTTTTTTCATTTTTAATCGCCATGAGTTATTCTTTGCACTGCTACAAGTGATTTCCCTATTAATATGACCTTTAATCTGTCTGCTGTATTAGATCTTATTGATTTGAGTTTTTAATTGTCTGCTGTGATACGTTTTTGTATTTTTGTAATTGTTGCACTCAGTCAACTGACGGGTGATGCTCTGAGTTCTGTCAACTGACATGAATTAAGGAGGCAATGGTGGACCTCATACTGATGAGGTGTTTTATTATACCATGATTTAAATTAGCTCTGTGTCTATGTTTTCTATTTCCCTGTCATTTATAAATGTGGTTTTATTGTTGATGTCTTGATCTGTTGCCACTATGGAAAGCACTTTGGGCAGTCTTGAACTGTGAAAAAGTGCTATAGAAATAAACGAACTTGAACTTGAATATAATATTTAAATAATTATGTTAGTAGTAAAACAATACGGATACAAACGGGGCAAAAAATGCGTTGTACACTTACCAGCCACTTTATTAGGTACACATGTCTAACTGCTCGTTAACGCAAATTTTTAATCAGCCAATCACATGGCAGCATCTAAATGCATTTAGGCATGTAGATATGGTCGAGAAGTTCTGCTGTAGTTCAAACCGTGCGTCAGAATGGGGAAGAAAGGTGATTTAAGTGACTTTAAAGTGCCAGACGGGCTGGTCTGAGTATTTGAGAAACTGCTGATCTACTGGGATTTTTATGCACAACCATCTCTAGGGTTTACAGCGAATGGTCCGAAAAAGAGAAAATATCTAGTGAGTGTCAGTTCTGTGTGCACAAAAATCTTGTTGATGCCAGAGGTCAGAGGAGAATGGCCAGACTGGTTTGAGCTGATAGAAAGGCAACAATAACTCAACCACTCGTTACAACCGAGGTATGCAGAAGAGCATCTCTGAACGCACAACACGTCGAACCTTGAGGCAGATGGGCTACCGCAGCAGAAGACAACACTGGGTGCCACTCCTGACTGCTAAGAACGGGAAACTGAGGCTACAATTCGCACAGACTGGTTTCTTGAACATGACAATGAGTTTACTGTACTCAAATGGCCTCCACAGTCACCAGATCTTAACTCTTTCCCCGCCATTGACGAGATATCTCGTCAATCAAGAGAAAACGCTTCCCCGCCAATTCCGTCTTTCCACAATATTCCGCAACTTTTTAAAATCGGAAGTATTGCCCTATGGCAAGCTGCTGCATGTCTGTGTCTGTTTTAAAGATCGCTCTGAATGGGATCTCTATGAAAAGTCCGTCACAAAAATGGAATTATCTCTGCTTTTTGCTCAAAATGTGGTGTTTTTGCAGAAACCTACCCATATTCAAAAGCTGATTACAAAAGAACTACTGAAGGTAGGATGAAATGGGTTTTTTTGGTTTGAAAACAGAGGGTCTGTTCTTTCATTTGGTATATTGTATGTTTATATATTTGAAGAAGAACATTTTCTGGAAGGCATTAAACTTTTGTGAAAATCATGAAAAACGCTGGCGGTGAAAGAGTTAATCCAATAGAGCACTTTGGGATGTGGTGGAATGGGAGATTCGCATCATAGATGTGCAGCCAACAAATCTGCAGCAACTGCGTGATGATATCATGTCAATATGGACCAAAATCTCTGAGGAATGTTTCCAGTACCTTGTTGAATCTATGCCATGAAGGATTAAGGCTGTTCTGAAGGCAAAGGGGCCAACCGGTGAGAATAAGTTTAGAAACATTCTGAGTCCCCTCGCCCTTACCTCTGCATATGTAATGATATTAACAGTTTAATGGTACATTTTAATATCTAACATTTATAATGTGTTTAGAAACAACTCTCTGAAATGTCTTTACACAGAATTTAAGACTATAAGCACTGCTGTGTTAAAATACAGATTTATGACTGGTGTGTTGTTAGACGTTTGCATAACTTAGCGAGCCTTGTCCAACATGTTTTGTCCAAAAAGCCACTAGTTTTGTTTTATTCGTTTTTTTTATAAAAAAATGTGTTACATGTATTGTCACTACAGTGAGCAGGTAACACTTGATGTCACGGCAGTTTTCTTCTGTGCGTATATGAAAGCTGTGGGCTATTAAAACAAATTTTGTGCTCATTTGTACCTGTACCATATAATGGACACGCTTGTGACTTGACAGCAACAATGCTCTTTTGAATAAACACAATTTTAATACACAAAGCGAGAGTGACTATCCATGTAAGGTATGGAAGTAAGCCATTTGAATATCAAATATTCATTACATTAGTAATCATTTAAATTAATTATTGTGATACAGTGTGCTTATCCCTTTAAAATATTCCTCTGAAAAAAAGGGTGGGGTCATACTGAAGGAGTGCTGTAATACTAAGTTAGTACTAGTTTATATAACTGTAAGGGTGGATTCACTGTAATACTTGGTCATCTGAGGTGACACCAGAAGTGTATAGTTGTGTATGAATATAAAGAGTTTGGAAGACAGGATCCTACATTGAAGTAAGAAAGTATAATTTATTTGTGTTTATTTATTTGTGATCATGTTAAAATATATATATATTTCTACTAAACTTAGAAAGGTTGCACAAAATAGGTCAGTATATAAAACTTTGCCACATTAAATTAAATGTTTTATAAACTTGCAGTTACGGGCAGTGTTTGCAATACATAATACCACCACACATCGGTGTCTGTATATAAAGTATGTCTGTATGTAAGAGAAGAAATTAAATTGTGAAAAATACATCCTTCATAATCTGTTAAATATTTGATGTCACTAACCTAAACAACTTTCATCCAGTACTGCTTTTTCATTACACTTGAGTTTATTTTGAATCACAAAAATAAAAACCTGTGCCTGTATGTAAATTTGAAGCGTAGTGTTCTCATTTACCACAGCCCTTTCTTTCAACACTGTGCTACAGAAAATCATTTCATAATTTAATTCTTAATCTTACTTTTCATGTGCAGTGATAGTGAAACATCAGAGAGGAGCTGTGACAGCAGTTATGAACATGAGTTTGTTTGTGCTGCTTCTGCTGTCAGGTTGGTATCATCAAAAATCTGTTTTCACAAGTATATGTGGGCACATATTCAGATCTTCGAACTGATTTTAAAGTTACAAAATGATAACACAAGAAAATACAAAATGCAGTTTTTTTTATAAATTTTTTTATTTATTAAAGGAATAGTTATAAACATTCCTCAAAATATCTTCCTGCTTGTTTATTAGAACAACAACATTTATACATGTTTGTAACAACATGAGGGTGAGTAAATGATGACAGAATCGAGGGGCAACCTTCCGATCTCAAAACCAATACTGAAGTGATTCATCGACTGGCCCCTTGAGGTTGGCTCCAAAAGGGAGTCAATTCCCATAGACCTCCATGTTAAAATGCCCAAATATACAGTAGAAAATAATATGTTTACAGCCTGGTACAAAGTGTTTTTGGTCTGTATAGCTAAATTTGCACTTCATGACAACTGTGAGGGGGTTGAATTTTTTTTATAACTCATCCGTTTAAATTATATGTGACCTGATCCAGCAAAATGAGTCACAGTGACCCAAATTTCAAAATTGAGATTTTGGTATCATCAATGGAAAGAGGAGCTTTTATCATAAGCTTTCAAATGATATCCTAGTCAAAGTCATACCTTGAATGGTTTTAAAGATATAGACATTTGAATTAAGGTTGTCTGTCCTCTTTTTCCAACTGAAAACCTGAGAAAAACGCCTTTAAAGTTTTTTGCCCGTTTTTTGTAGATATCTTTCTAAATCCATTGCATTTTTAAAGGGATAAATGATTTATTTTACAGCTTAATTTGACCAAAGACATTAATATTAATGCTATTACAGTTAACCAAGAAACAAGCTTATAAATCAAACAGAATGATGTTTATTGAAAATGTGAAGAAACAGAAAGGTTTCTATGATGGTTGGGGTTTGAGTTAGGGGGAGGGAATAGAACATTACGTCTATGGAATGTCCCCACAAAACAAGGAAACCAGAATGTGTGTGTGTGTGTGTGTGTGTGTGTGTGTGTGTGTGTGTGTGTGTGTGTGTGTGTGTGTGTGTGTGTGTGTGTGTGCGTGCGTGCGTGCGTGTTTGTGTGTGTGTATGCGCGTGTGAGAGAAATTGAGAGAGGCAGAGAGACAAGCAAAAAGAAAACAAATAATGCTTGCCTATGCAATCATATCTTTTGTGTAGGTTAGTTGACAATAACAGTGTAAACAATTCAAAAATGAGTTAAATAGGAGAGGAGAGTGCTGCGAGACTGACAGGAGGATGGCTGGACCAGATTTCTTAATTGGCTCTAAAACAAGTGTAACACCATGGGCCCTATCTTGCACCCAGCGCAATTGACTTTGTCAGTGACACATGTATCATTTCGTATTTTGCACTGGCGCACAGCGGGTTTTTCCCTCCACAGACGCACGTCGGCAAACTAGGGAATGAACTTGCGCTCCCTGGGCGGTTCAGCGCAAAAAAGGAGGCGTGCTCCGGCGCAAACCATCTCTTATGCTATTTTGCAGTTTCAAAAAACAATTGCGCTACTAACCAAAAAAAACTAGTCTAAAGTCAGTGGCGCGTTGCGCGTGGTTCATTATGCTATTTTAAGGGCGCATGCTTGACCATAATGTATAGCGTGCACAACGCACATTGCTTATCTAATCTACACAGATGCAACAGTTATTTTTGCAAATTATAAATTGTTACAATAAAAAATATAAGATAAGGGAAATCATTAAATCATAAATTGTTACAATAAAAAAATATTAATACATGAGATAAGGGAAATCATTGTGGTGAGCATTGTGGTGATAGTTTTTATTTATTGTGTGGCTGCGTTAAAAAATTCTCATGCAAATAACGATTAAAATATTTTCATAAGTTTGTTGTGTGGCTGTATTACGTTTATTTTATCTAAATAATAATTCAAATGTTTTCATAACCTTCATGTATGTGAACTTGATTTGTAAGTGTACTTTGGGGTTGGACCTTGCTTGCGTTTCTTGTGTCCGATTTCAAAGCCCCCAAACCCTTTCAGCGGTGAGGGTGGACGCAGCGATGTCCTCCTGTGTGCCCGGCGTGCCCGATTTATGCTGGCAAGCTTGGGATCCCCCTGTCTCCTGACATCATTGTAGTGCTTGGCGCAGCTGATGAGACAATTGCGGCTATTTCCTCTCACTCCTGTTTAACCTACGCTGATTTGGGCGGGTTTCTCCCATCCCCATACAAAACAACTTCTCTGTCTTTGACTGCTCTTACAAGAACGTCGGTCTCCTCGGCTGTGAACCGCTCCTGGCGTGCGCCTGTTAAATCCGTCATAATAATAGCAACCCGCCATGGAACTTGCGCCCTTGCGTTTAAAGGGAATGTTGGATAGCGTTCTGATTGGTTTATTTGACGTTACGCCCAAACCACACCTATGAATAATGAACCTACTTCAGACCAACCCCTTATTGATATGCGCCTGGCGCAAGACTCATTTCTCCCGCCGGGAAAATAGCAACTGCGCCCAAGATCCGCCCACAAAGTCACATGCGCTTTGCGCTTCGCACTTGCGTTTCAGATCGTTAAAATAGGGCCCCATATTTGGAGAGATAGTGACGTTTCAGGGGATACCCGGAAAAGGCTCGGAGGTGATGAGAGGATTTGAGAAAAGCAATTCCAGCGAATAGTAAAACTGTTTCAACTTTAATAGTCATTTAAACACCTTAACTCAATTATTTGGACTACGAAACTTTGGGAGTTTATTAATTAGCTAAAAATATTTTTTTTGATAATTTCATTGTTTTTCCACATTATCGGCTCATATCTTAAAATAGAACGTTGCGACTTCCGACTCATTTCGCCAGAGCGGGTCACATATTAAAGGGGGGGTTTAATGGTATTTCAAGCATTCTGACTTATTAACACAGTTATAGAGTTGTTTCCTCATGCTTAACGTAGGCAAAGTGTCAAAACCGCAGTTGGGCGTGTTTCAGAGTATTTCTGTGCCGAATGCACTTCGCCAGGGTTCGTACAAGTTCCGGCTAGTTTTTTTCGATTACAGTTCTAACTGACGTTTCAGGGGTTTTTGATACGTATCACTTCTTTATATGGGCTTCCGCCGGAAAACTTCCCCCGGAAAACCCCGCCCAGCCGTCAGTCAGCAGGAGACGCTAGAGGTTGCTAACAGCTTATCACGCCACTCAGCTTTGTTTAATTTCAAAAGTCAACAATGGCACAAGAAGAACTGTGTTTTTGGATGTAAGGAGAAGACATCCAGCCTTATGGAAACAATGGATATAGTTTATTATCCGGATTAGCAGCGGAGTTTTGCGTGTGTGTTTGATGCTGGGGATTTTCAGAACCGGGTCATGACGAGTTACACGTGGTAAGTAAGACTTCTGTCTTATGTTGGACATAGGCGCGTGTATATTATATAAATGACACGAACATGTAGTGAATCATAAGTTAAAACAGTGTTGTATAGTGTTGCATGACTCGTACTCGCTCCTCCTGCGGTAGTATCTCCTCCTTCTTCATTTTTTCGTACGTTATCGGAAAGATTCGGTAAAGCTAATCTTTCTTTTATAAATCTGATTAAACTAAAGACTCTTCAGAGATATAAAGGATGTCATACTACTCTATAGGTACTCCAGATTAACATCAGAAATGCAGAAACAGCGTGTGTTACGTGAGCTTTAAGCCTAAGACTGCATAATTAAGGGCGTGGCAGCTTGAGTGACGGTTGAACAGCCACTGCTGTCACTAGAATCGAGCTAGGCGGACGTGGTTTCAGCAACCAGACACCTCAGCTTTACCCACACCCTGCCTCTTTACCCATATTTGGTTTTCCATGTGTGATTCGCTGCGACGCGTGGCCAAGATGTCGACCACAGGGAGCGTCTACTTTAAAGGGATACTTCACCGATTTAGCATTCAGCTTTGTATCTGTAGAAACCCGGCAGTATTACTGAATGACCATGTTTCCCTCCATCATTTCCCCCTGAGAGGAGAGATATCTGCATTTTGGTTCTGCAAAAAAGTCCTCCGATGATGCAAAAATCGTCATATTACATCATCGGAGGACTTTTTTGCAGAACCAAAATGCAGATATCTCTCCTCTCAGGGGGAAATGAGGGAGGGAAACATGGTCATTCAGTAATACTGCCGGGTTTCTACAGATACAAAGCTGAATGCTAAATCGGTGAAGTATCCCTTTAAGCTTCAAAAACTTCACAAATCTTCACAAACCAATGGGTGACGTCACGGACACTACGTCCATATTTTTTACAGTCTATGGACAGAATTTAAATTTTTTATGTGAACTGGCCCTGTGTGAAAAAGAAATTGCTCCGTAAACCTAATAACCGGTTGTGCTTTCCTACAGTTAGTCAAACTGGCAAAGAATCTTACACATTGCTGTCAAGCAATTTTGTCCCACTTTTTTTGCAGAATTGTTTTATTTCAGGCAAACTGCAGGCTTTTTAGTATGAACAGCCTGTTTAAGGTCATGCAACAGATCCCTTCAAGGTTTGTAAACATTGAATGACTATCGAGTGCGCGTTCAGCATGGGGTCAAACTGTTCATCCCATTTAGGCTTTCTAGTTTAATCTAACAGGGCTGAAAATTATGACTTACCTGAAATGAAGTGAGCACTACAAACACAAGCCTCTTTGATCTTTGCATTGTCCCCGTCTGCACGTTTAATTGTTTGCAGCCACAGATGTTTTTTTTTTTTTTGAGATTCTGCAGGAATCCCGAAAAACTTAACGGCAGACCTGGTGCGATTTTCAAAGCCCACGACGCAAGTAGGCATTTTTGACGATACCAAATAATACGCAACTCAATCTGCTGTAATGACTTTTCTGACCCCAACATGCGCAGTGGTGCGCAACCGCCTGTGACGTGAACTGTGAAGGGGTCTACAGCATCCCTATCATATTTAAGTCCGGACATTGACTAGGCCACCCAAAAAACCCTTGATTTAGCTTTTTTTAGCCATTCAGAGGTGGACTTGCTTTTGTGTTCATATTTTCACGTCAGGATTTTGTGGTAGATCAAAGAATTCATGGTTCAATCAATTAGGGCAAGTCGTCCAGGTTCTGAAGCCCCAGGCCCCAAACCATCACAATACCACCACCACCATGTTTGATTGTTGATATGATTGTTTATGACATGCTGTGTTAGTTTAACACCAGATGCAATGGATGCACACCTTCCAAAAAGTACTGTTTTTGTCTTATTAGGCCACAGAATATTTGCCCAAAAGTCTTAGAGATCATCAGATGTTTTTTGGCAAATATAATATATGAGCCTTTTTGTTATTTTTGGTCAGCAGTGGTTTTCACCTGGGAACTCTCATATGGAAGTAATTTTTGCCCAGTCTTTCCTTTTGTTAAATTATGAACACTGACTATAAATAAGACAAGTCAGCCCTGCAGTTTCTTAGATGTTGTTCTGTGAAGTGCTTCTCGGGTGTAGACGTGTGTAAATACCTCCGGTGCTCTTCAGTAAAGGGATCCACATGTATCTTGAAATTAGGGTCTGAGGAAATGGGTTTTAACATGGTTTGCTGGAATCTCAAAGCCTTAGAAATGTGATTTAAGCCGTACTGTGTTTTAATCTCATCCGAATCAGCCATTTCTGTGTTTTTCTCTGATGACCTCCGCAAGAATTTCACAGCAATTTACCTACTCTAAGAAATTAAACCCTGCCGGATGCTAATATTTGTGTTTACTCGTAACATCTTTTGAAAACACTTTTTGTGTTTTGGCCAACGTGATCTGCCATAAGGTGTTACTAACATGTGTATTTTGTACGTCCTGAGTCCCATTCATTCAGATATGGATGTTTTTTCCATTCGATGAGCTACATATCAAACACTGTTAAGACTGGCCACTGTAATGTCAGTATAAGGTAAACTCAACCTTATTTTGTTAAACTCCTGAATAGTAATGTTAATTCATAAAGATAATAAATTGTTTTTTATTATCATTATTATTTCGTAATATTTTTCTTTATTTCTTTGTGTTTATTATAAGCAGCCAGTTATATAACACACATAGGCTACTTTAGTAGGATTTGTATAAGTTCTTTTGATTTGTTAAAATTAAATTAATAAATTACATGTTCTGTAATAATTGTACATTTAAAGCAAAATATTAAACATTACAAACACGCGTATCCGGAGCATGTGATCTTCTGCATTGCTCAAACGTATGAAACAGAAACTCCCATCTCTGGAATAGCCTTAGAATTTTAATCCGGTTCAAATCGGTATATAATATCACAGATGTCGTGGAGGACACATTGAACTCAAACTTGGTTTGGAAAACTAATCCCATCCAAATAGTGCTTTAGTAGACGTCAATTAGAAGGGGGCCAATTACTTTTTCACACAGGGTAAAGTTGGTCTGGATGTTTTTGTCCTTTAATTGATTAAATCATCATTTAAAATTGCATTTTGTGTTTACTATGCTATTTTTGTGCAATATTAAAATTACTTTGATTATCTGAATCTTGTAAGTGTGACAAATATGTAAAAATAAAAAATCAGGAAGGGTTTAAATATTTTTTACAGCAATGTATATTTTATCATTATCATTTTTAACAGGACTTCTGTGCAGTGCTTCTGGTCCTTGGCGAGAGTATCAGTACACAAACATAAGTATGACGTGGACAAGATGCTCAAAGTTACTGTAGAGAGAGATACACTGATCTGGCTACTGTAGACTCGATGGATGATGTAAACAAGATGATAAATTTAGTGAATGAAACAGATGGGTATAGAGGATTAGTGTGGATTGGACTGCAATTAAGTATACAGAGTCATTGGATTTGGGCTGATGAAAAAGATACCATTTCACAGTACAGTCCATGGGCCACAGGACAACCTTCTGCTAGACAACGTTGTGGTATATTTTCAAATAAAACTTTGAGCAGTTATTTGTGTGTAAGCACATTACAGTTTGCCTGCTACAATGGTAAGTAGACAGTTTATTGAGTGTATCAACATTCAGTTTATCTAAGATGAGCTGAGACTTAGGGGGCGTTCACACGGCAAAATATCGGGAGTGACAACCGTATTTACTTACAGGTGTGAGTCTGGAAGTGTCCTGTTCACACAGCAAATTAAAGACACAAATAGAACACTGCCTGTATGAACGAGCAACCGACCTCAAACCCGTATGCCAGTTACACAAGCCGCCTGTAACCAGAGTGACGGACGTAAATATATAAAAAAGTATTATTTATGCAATGGGCAAAACTTTATTTATGTAATTAATTAACAAAAACAGCTGGCTGGTGTAACGCTTACCATTGTGCAAAGAAAAATAAACCAGGGTGGTTCCATATTAAAGTTTTAATTTCCAAAATGAATGAACATAAAATCAGTGTTAGCAAGTGCACGTTTTACCAAAGCAGATATATCCAATACAAAAGTAATCATAATGACTTGTGAAGCGGGTCGGTCCGTTTTTGCAGGAGGTTGAACTTTGTTTACAGCATTGTTGACGCAGCCAAAAAGGGGAAATAGGAAGTGCGCTTGTGCTCCCGGGCTGCGTTCCACTCCAGTTTTGGACACGCACTCGCTAACTTCCCTAAACACTTCCCCTCGGGGGAATCCCTGTCGCCATTTTGATGTGCATTCCACTTCGTAAAATGGACGAGGGAAGTTTATATGGACGGTCTCCACTTTTCATGTGATCAAGGGCTTAGGGCGATCCATTTGAACCCACTTCAAGTGTTCTAGCAGTAGTGGGCACTCGTACAACGTAAGCAATGACGTACCTCAGAGTGAACGAGACTGAGGGAAGTTAGCGAGGGAAGGTCATAAAAACTAACTGGAACGCATGGCCGCTCTGTAGGTGGCGCAGAGAATATGGTTTGCCAACCGCAGGCAAAACTAGCCTCTTTGCGCCACCTAGCGAGCGGGAGCGTAAAAGGCGCACTTTATACGTTGCCAAAGTTCTGTATGGACACTAATAATGTTGAAAATAACTTCAATATTCTGCAAAAACCGACCGATTTGCTTCACAAGCAGCCAAAATGTCACCAGGAGTCATGGGAATTACTTTTGTATTAGATATATCTGCTTTTTGAGCTCTCAAAGTGAAGCATCTTTTGCCTTGCATTATATGAATCACAGATGGGGTTTTTGCAAAATATCTTCTTTATTGCTTCACTGAAGATAAAAGGTGAGTAAAAAACAGCTCATTTTTATATCCCTTTTATTATACACTTAACATTATAATAGTCGTCCACTTTTAAGGTTTAAACTCTATATATCTCACTTACTGGGCTACACGCGATTATATGCGTAATATAATATGTTTTGTGGCGTCTATGAAGGTAATATAATATCAAATTAACTAGGGGTGGGCCGATCCAATATTCTGTATCGATATTAGTCCGATATTGGCGAAAATGGCCAGATCGAATATTGTAAAAGTCAGGGAGTACAATCCGATCCAATACCAACACGGACCTTAACTGTCATGGAAACCTGTCGTGAAGGCGACTTACTGAGCAACATGCCATAAAAGCATGACATAAGCAACATGTTGTAAAGCGCGGCAAGTAGAAACCGTAGCTAAGCGTAAGCAATAGATGAGACCTGTCCAGAGGAACTTTTGTTGTTTATCATACTTAAGTTATGGTTTACTTGTAAGGGTCTCACGATTTGAATTTTAAATCGAAATCGATCGAAATTAAGTCACAACCTCGAACTTCGAATTAAAAAATGGGATGGTCGATGCTGCCACGCCCCCATGTCACAGCCGGTCGGCTTGCCAAGCGGGGAAAAATAAACCTCTGAGAGGTGCCTTTAAAAGCATCGGTCACACAAGGGATGTATTGCTACAACTCCTTAAAATGCATATCATAAACAGGATTACTACCTAGTGATCTGACTTCGGACAGAGCACGGCTCTCTGCACGTGCGCGAGAGAGCCGGCAAGATGCAGCGGTTATATTTTAAGCAAAAGGGAATGGATAGTTTGCCTCAGCTCACATGAAACGCATAAAACTAAACAAATACGTAAGGATTACTACTTTAGTTTATGTTTAGACTTTGGACAGATGCGAGAGCGCATGCACGTGAGACAGAGAGAAGCACAGCTGCTTATGATGCACCAGTTTTATTTCAGATGCTAGGAGGAGTCCAAGACGTGCGCATTAAGTCCATGTGCGTGCAAGAAGAATCCTCTCTCTACAAGCCCTCTCGCGTAAAGTGAAGCCCACAAACCCCCATGCGAGGTAAATCACGATATGTGCATGTTAATGTGAAACTATAATAATAATAAATAATAATGGCTTGTCATTTTTTGTGACCTTAGAATCGAAAATGTCATCCAATCAAGGATTTGGAGAATCGTGACACCCCTATTTACTTCACACATTTACTTTACATTTTTTATGGCTAACAAATGTGTTATTTGCTTAATTGATTAATAGGGCGATAGAGATGGTGTTGGATCGGGATCGGTATCGACAGATACTCAAGGTTGTGGTATCAACATTGGTATCAGTAATAAAAAAGTGGTATCAGCCCAGCCCTAAAATTAACCTTATGGAGCAAGCGTAGTTTGCAGTCATTTTCATGCACATCTTAACACAGAGAGCAACGAATGACGTGACAGACAACTGGTTGTCCAGTGCGATTTCGTTCACACGCCACAGCTTCTCTGCAAATACGGTTGTGAAACCCGAAAAGTTACAGGTATGAGGTCGGTTATAGAATGCGGTTGTCAAACCTGTAAATAACCGAACTGCGTGTGAACGGAACTGTCTTAAGGACTCAAATACGGGTTTGACAACTATATTATGGTACCGTGTGAACCCAGCCTTGATTTCTGTTTTGCATCTCTCAATAGAAACTACTGGATACTAGGGATGTAACGGTATTATAAATTTCATGGTATTGCGGTAGAAGATTTTCTCGGTACCACCGTGGTCACATGATCGGTAAAACGTTAGGTCTTCCGGGCAAAACGTTAGGTCTTCCGGGCAAAACGTGTAGTTTTTTTCCGGTCAAGTAAAGCGAGTGGAGGGACGCGGGAACTACAACTCCCATAATCCCATGCGTGCTACTCTGACGCCTCTCTACAAGTGGAGCGGCAATGGCGGAAGCAAAAGAAACACGGATTTTAAATCTGATGTGTCGAAAAAGTTCGCGTTCGCTGTGACAAGAAACGAGAAAGGACAAAATGTGATGGACATTCAAAAAACGAGTGAGTAAATCCGTGAATGAGCAGAGTGTGTATGCCGTTTCTCAATTAGAAGGTTGCAGCCTCCTTAGGTCGCATATGCAGGCTGCATCCGTCATTAAACGCCTGGTGTATTTAAGTTAACTGAGTATTACATTCGCAAGTCATAAGCGTGTTACAATAATATACGATTAAATAAGAATAATAGTCAACTTGAAAAATTTTAATATTTTAAAATAAGACGGTCTTCATTACGTATGCAGCCTACAAATGTGACCCATAGAGGCTGCAGACTTCCGATTGGGAAACGCGCCCCTGTATTAAGTGAGCTGACCTCAGCTCTAAGTCCAGCTCCAATAAGTAAGCAATTTTCATTTTTTGCTGGGTTGTTTTTGTTTTCAGGAATTGACCCATCTTAAAACCCATCATCTTTTCTTGATTCTACAATCACAACCGTTGCTTTCATAGGAGTACCACGCATTACCATTAATTAATTAATTAATAATAATAAAAACTAGGTCAATTGAGGGAGTCACTCAATTCTTAAAACCTGACTGATTGGGAGTTGTTTAAAGTCGACAAACTAAAATGAAACTTAATTTTTTTGTCCTTTTTATGAAAATTGTAAACACTTCACTACACTTTGTACATTGTAATGTTCAGTCTTGTTTAATAAACACTTATGGGAGTTTTTCCAAGTCTTCATTTGTTTTTTTTCTTCCTGCAAATGTTTCAATAATTACCGTACCGTGGGCATCATACCGAAATACTACCGTACCGTGAATTTTTGATACCGTTACATCCCTACTGGATACATCAAAATAACTGCTGGGAAAAACTTCACAGATGCTCAGAGTTACTGCAGACAGTATTACACTGATTTGGCCAGCATCCACAACTCTCAAGACTCTCAGCAACAGCTATATGCAGTTGTCGGAGATGGGAATTTCTGGATCGGCCTGTTCTTAGACTTTTGGCAATGATCAGTGGAACCTCATCTTTAGAAACTGGGCAGCAGGACATCCATTTACAATTCCTGGTGACTGTGTTGCCATGTCAACAACTGACTCTGGAAAATGCGGTCTCGAAACAGCTGTAACCAACAATACCCTTTCATCTGCTATGGAGGTGAGTTCAAAGGCCAGTGAACATAACAATTAAAAAGCTTACCTTTAAAGCTTTTAGTAAAAGCATCGCCCAAATGTAATAAAGTAAATTATCTCTAGCAAATAATCTCACTAATAAAGTGATATCACAAACAGTTTGGGTATGTATTACTAAACTTTGAATTATACCAATACATTTTACTTTGTATTTATGCAGAGGACAAGTTGGTAGAAAAAGACAGGTTGTCATATTCAACTTGTCCCATGATGGAAAATACAATTTAAATGATTCTTCACTACAGACCACTACCTTGGATGAGGTAAGTACCCATCTTAAAACCCTTTTACACACTGCTTTTGCTTTCGCAAAGTAACATTGTAACATTGTCATAACATTTCCAGAACATGTTCTCTGTTTTTGTTGTTTTCATTGTTGGTCCTGATGTTAGCCAGTATGTTATTTAATATAACCTTGACTGTGTGTTTGGCTGAAAGATGAAAGTCATATACACCTAGGATGGCATGAGGGTTAGGTTTAAAAGCTGAAAAAATATCATGGACTTAGGCACTCTGGTCCCAGACATGTGTCTGGAACCCTCTTCACAGACTGATTTGGTTTAAAGGCGGAGTCCATGATGTTTGAAAGCCAATGTTGATATTTGAAATCACCTAAACAAACACGCCCCTACCCCAATAGAATCTGGACCTTCTGTTGATAGGTCCGCCCCACACATACGCAAACCGGCAATTGATTTGATTTGATTGGCTATAAGTGTGTAGTCGGCCCGTCTCCTTTTCCAACGCGTTTTTCAAACATCGTGGACTCCGCCTTTAATGTACAACCATTTAGAACACTTTAGCAACTGCCTAGCAACAACCCCCAATTCTCTTGCATGGACAAGCACCACTTTTCTTTAAGGGATAGGTCACCAAAAAAAAAAAAGTTCTGTCATCATGTAGAAATGTATTTGTTCTGATGAACATGAAGGAAGATATGAAGAGTTTGGTTACAAAACAAGATAACTCAGTTTAAAAAAAATGTTGTTAAACATGTTTAGTATTATTTTATAATTTTTTACTTTGTTAAAACAATATCATGTTGGGTTAAAATATATTATCATGTTTTAAAAACTTAGAGAGTTGTTTTTAGAGAGAACAAAGACATTTCTACAAGTTTGTAACAACATGAGAGTAGGTAAATGTTGACAGTATTAAATTTTTTTGGATGAACTATCCCTTTAAAAAAAGTAAAAATTATTTTTTCTTATGTTGTTTTAATTGATGATTATGAAGGATATAAAGCCTACACATAAGTCATGTTTTTTTGTATTGCCTTCAAGATACGTGAAAACCTAAATACATTGGGTCTGGGAGGCTTAAATGCTGGGAGACCAGCTTGACCAGGCTGGGAGTGCAGCTAAAAACAGCTATTTCCATATTAAACCAGTCAACCATGATGTACCTATTCCCGAACAAGCTTTCCTCTAGACACTGCCAATCAACTGCCAAGCTCTGTGGCATTCATTGCCAAACTTCAGCTGGACCTCTGAGACCTTCATTACCACACTTCAGACGGGCTCAGTGGCCTTCATTGCCGCCCTTCAGACGAGCTCGGTGGTCTTCATTGTCTCAATCCAGCCGATCTCTGTGATCATCTTCTGTCTATCTCCCTTGCATTGGTCCTGTGATTTTTTTTTAAAACATCTCCCTGGCTTTGGTCCTGCGGTCATCTGTCTCGCTCTCTGACATTAATTTGTTTTCTCAAAATTTCTTTTACCTGCAACTGGATTATTGTCTTTGTCATTCCGTGACAGACGTAAAACAATTAATCAGAGAAAAAAGGGATTGGAACACTTTGACTAGATCTTTGTCAGATATTATAATATTAACAATATAGCCTATTGAGACGGCCATAACCAGTCTGAAGATATGTGAAATTTTTTTCTTAGACATTCTTACTGAACACGGCAGTCTAACACACAACATTAGAAACAATACACTCAAAGAATGCTTAGAAGATGTTAATAAACAAATGTTAGCATTTAGCATTGTTGCGCTTCCACTGAGAAGATGAACAGTTGCGTTAGTAGAGTGTTTTTGTCGACATGGTATTGAGACGCTGTTATTTTCATCCCCGAGGCAAATCACCTTTGTTTGGCTAGGAACAACTTCCTCAATCTGGCATGACATTTCCAGACACGGTGCGGTAAGCTGCTGTACAATCACAACCAGTGATGCCGGTAACGCGTTACTTAGTACCACTTTTTTTAGTAACGAGTAATCTAACGCGTTAATATTTCCAAACCAGTAATCAGATTAAAGTTACTTATCCAAGTCACTGTGCGTTACTATTTTTGAAATTTTCCTTAGTAAAATATATATTTTCTTGTATATTTCTTCTTGCGTCTCGGGAAGTGAAGTCAGGTGTACGACAAGTCACGTTTCCAGCACGAGGACAATTCAGGTCACGTGTAAGCGCGACACAAACGTAAACAACGTACAATGGAGAGAAAAGAGAGATGCAGCTAAAAAAACACTACGTCAAATTAAAGAAAAAAAAAACATTTGGAGTCGCGGCACGGCGCAGACAGTCAAACTAAGAGCAAGTCCCACCCGGTGATGCGAAGCAGACAGTGAGCAGGAGTTCATCCACTAACTGTACCCAAACAACAAAAGCTGGACTTCAGTGCAAAACCAGTAAGTGTGGGAGAGTTGAAGAACGAAAGTAACAAAGCGATTTTGTTCGAGCCCTGATAACATCTAAATCTCACTATGACAGCATATTAGCACATAACCCCTGAAAGAGTTGACAAATATCGCGTTATTTACTCACAGATTTCCACGTGTAGATCCAGAACTGTGTTTTCAACCATCATAAGTACATTCCAAAAGCAGTCTTTTTTTCTTACAACGCGTTGTGTTTCTCGTTTCATGTGTTACAATACTGATAAATCTACAAGGTATTTAGTATATAACATCCTGAAGACTTCTCAGTTTTTCAAAATAAAAGTAAGTCGAGTTTATAGAGTAAGTAGATCCTGTTGGGTCAAAAGTAACACTGCTGCTAATACTGTGTATAATATGGTAACAAAATGATATTATTCTAATTTGATTTATTTTTATTTTAATAGTGTCCAAACTATTGAATTTTTTTTTAGTCTCAGCAATTTAAGTTTGTACTGTTGGTTGCTTTTGAAACATTTGATAAAACCGAAATTTAAAATAAAAATGTAATTTAATTATTTTTTACAAAGATAAATGACAAAATAAGTTTGCAGTTACATATTAAAGAGGTCATAGTAATATATATTTAATAAAAACAAGTGTAACACAAAAATCTATCATGTTTTGTTGTGTTACTTTTGACCCACCTGTGTGTTACTTTCGTCCCTGCTGTCAAGGTCAAAAGTAACAATTCACTACACTTGTTTAAAGTGAAATTATACAGAAGTCGTTTTACATTTGTTCAAAATTCCAGCTGTTTTTGATAGACCACACTTGTGAGTTATTGACCACAACAAAAATATATCTCTGTCTAAAACATTAACTTTTAAAATTAAGTTTTTCTGAAAATGGCCCCTGCTCACCCCTATTTATGTTAAGTGAAGTCAAGAAAGACTAATATATATATATATATTTTAGTTTTTTAAAACACAACAGTTCAACTTAAAATGTCAGGAGATACATTTTTGACGTTACTGTTAAAAATGCACTTCCAATAAAGTGAGTGTTGGCAAAACCGGTTGTCATTTTTAATGTTGAGGCAGTGGGGGTGTTGGCAGCTACTGGAATGTAACTGACAAAGTAACTTGTAATCTAACTTAGTTACTTTTAAAATCAAGTAATCTGTAAAGTAACTTAGTTACTTTTTAAAGGAGTAATCGGTAATCAGATTACTTTTTCAAAGTAACTGTGGCATCACTGATCACAACACACTGGAATAGCTACACAATCAGACCTCATTACATATTTGTGAAGGACACAGGACAAGGAAGACATCAGCCTGTTTTAACTCTTTCCTCGCACCATTTTTTGAAGCAGATTTTTACAAAAGTTTAATGCCTTTCAGAAAATGTTTTTCTTTAAATATATAAACATACAATATATTAAAAGAAAGAACAGACCCTCTGTTCACATTCATTAGTTCTGTTTTTATTACCTCTCAAATATGGGTAGGATTCTTCAAAAACACCAAATTTTGAGCAAAAAGCTGAGATAATAAAATTTTTGTGAAGGACTTTTGATAGAGGTCAGATGCAGAGCGATCTTCAAAACTTGTACGTACATGCATCGGTTTGCCCAGGCATGATACTTCCGGGTTTTATAAGCGTCACATGGTGGATAATAGCAGTATTGCGGAAAGCCAAAAATACTCGTCATTGGCATTCTCTTAATTGACGAGTTAGCTCGTCAATGGCGGGGAAAGAGTTAGGATGGTATAGAGATTGTGTGAAAAATACTTTGTTTTTTGTAGGATGAACACACATTCACACAGGAAAAAATGGCACCTTTAAGAATATAAGCAATGCACTGCTAAAATCCAGGGCCCGGTTGCATAAAGCACCTTAAGGGCCCTATTTTAACGATCTGAAACGCAAGTGCAAAGCGCAAATGACTTTATGGGCAGATCTTGGGTGCTGTTGCTATTGGGCGCAAATCAATAAGGGGTTGGTCTGAAGTAGGTTCATTATTCATAGGTGTGGTTTGGGTGTAACATCAAATAAACCAATCAGAACGTCATCCAACATTCCCTTTAAATGCAAGTGCGCAAGTTCCATTGCGGGTTGCTATTATTATGACAGATTTACCAGGCGCACGCCAGGAGCGGTTCACAGCCGAGGAGCCCGACGTTCTTGTAAGAGCAGTCAAAGACAGAGAAGTTGTTTTGTATGGGGATAGGAGAAATCTGCCCAAATCAGCGTCAGTTAAACAGGCGTGGGAGGAAAACGGCACAATTATCTCATCAGCTGGCATCCCCAGGACGTTGCTCCGCAAGCGCTACAATGATGTTAGGAGACGGGGGAATCCCAAGCTTGCCAGCATAAATCTGGCACTCCATGTAACAGGAGGTGGATCTGCCTCTACACAGGACCTGACGCTAGCAGAGGACATCGCTGCGTCCACCCTCACCGCTGAAAGTGTTGAAGGGTTTGGGGGCTTTGAAATCGGACCCAAGAAACGCAAGCAGTCCAACCCCAAAGGAGACTTACAAATCAAGTTTACATACATTAAAGCTCACGTAACACACACTGTTTCTGCATTTCTGATGTTAATCTGGAGTACCTATAGAGTAGTATGACATCCTTTATATCTCTGAAGAGTCTTTAGTTTAATCAGATTTATAAAAGAAAGATTAGCTTTACCGAATCTTTCCGATAATGTACAAAAAATGAAGAAGGAGGAGTTATACCACGGGAGGAGCGAGTACGAGTCATGCAACACTATACAACACTGTTTTAACTTATGATTCACTAGATGTTCGTGTCATTTATATAATATGCATGCGACTATTTCGGATAATAAACTATATCCATTGTTTCCATAAGGCTGGATGTCTTCTCCTTACATCCAAAAACACACTTCTTCTTTCGTGCCATTGTTGAGTTTTGAAATTAAACAAAGCTGAGTGGCGTGATAAGCTGTTTTCCGGTGGAAGCCCATATAAAGAAGTGATACGTATCGGAAACCCCCTGAAACGTCAGTTAGAACTGTAATCGAAAAAAACTTGCCGAAACTTGTACGAACCCTGGCGAAGTGCGTTCGGCACAGAAATACTCTGTAACACGTCCAACTGCTGTTTTGACACTTTGCCTACTGTAACGTGTTCCCTGTGTCCCTGTTATCTGGTGTTTTGTTATACTTGTGTTTTGGATTTATATTATGTCTCTGTGTACCTGTGAATCTTCTGAGTTCCCTGAGTCTTCTGATTCCTCTGAGCCGAGTGAGTCATCTGAGCCGAGTGAGTCATCTGAGCCGAGTGAGTCATCTGAGCCGAGTGAGTCATCTGAGCCACATTGGTCAGTTAGTGTGGTCACCCCGAAGCTCCAGAGACTTATTGTCACCAAAACTATGGCCACTTTCAACCTCTCTGCCTGTTACAAGATGGCTGTCCCCAAGTTTCCTGCTCTCATTACCTGGTCCGATACGGCCAAATTTGAACTCTCTGCCCTGTCTAACCTGGCCCAGAGGGCCTCTTTCTGTTGTTTCCCTCTACCCAGGTTCATGATACCACCAGCACCACCCTGGTATCCAGTCCCTCTCTGGTCTCTGGCTCCGCCCTGGCTTCCCGCCCTGCCGGCTCCGCCCTGGCTCCATCCTCCGCCCGCGGCTCCGCCCTGGCTCCATCCTCCGCCCGCGGCTCCGCCCTGGCTCCAGCCTCCGCCCGCGGCTCCGCCCTGGCTCCAGCCTCCGCCGCTGTCTCCGCCCACTGCTCCGCCTTGGTCCCTGTCTTTGCCTGCGGCTCCGCCTTGGCCCTTGGACTTTCATGGCCTTGGCCCACCATCCCTCCCCCGGGTCCACCTCCATACCACCGCCCACCTGGACTTATGTACTTTGGGGGGTTTTCTTTCTGGTGGGCGTCTGGAAGCCGCCCTTTAGAGGGGGGGCTATGTAACGTGTTCCCTGTGTCCCTGTTATCTGGTGTTTTGTTATACTTGTGTTTTGGATTTATATTATGTCTCTGTGTACCTGTGTTTAACCTGTGTTCATGTATACCCTTGTTCCCAGTTGTATCTCCCTGTGTTAATTAGTGTCTCCGCCCCTTGTTTGTAATGGATATTCATTGTGATCATGCTTCTCCCCTTGTGTGTTGTCCTAGTTACTGATTGTTTCTGCTTTGTCATTGGTCTTAGTCATGCATATATACCCTGCTCATTCATTCTGTGTTTGTGGATTGTTGTTAGATGTCGCTAGTCCCTTGTGTGTTCCCTAGCTCTTGGTTTTTGCTTTGTTTACACATTGTATGTAATAAACTGCACTTGGATCCGCTCCCCGCTTCATCGTGTCTTACCTGGTTTCACCCGTGACACCTACGTTTAGCATGAGGTAACAACTCTATAACTGTGTTAATAAGTCAGAATGCTTGAAATACCATTAACCCCCCCCCCTTTAAAGTTTCTTATGAAAACATTTTAATTATTATTTACATAAAATAAATGTAATCCAGACACACAACAAACTTATGAAAATATTTTAATCGTTATTTGCATGATAATTTTTTAATGCAGCCACACAAAATAAATTAAAACTATCACCACAATGCTCACCACAATGATTTCCCTTATCTCATGTGTTAATAATTTTTATTGTAACAATTTATGATTTGCAAAAATAACTGTTGCATCTGTGTAGATTACATAAGCAAAGTGTGTGCGCGTTGTGCATGCTATACATTATGGTCAAGCATGCGCCCTTAAAATAGCATAATGAACAATGCGCAACTGTCTTTAGACTAGTTTTTTCTGGTCAGTGGCGCAATTGTTTTTGAAACTGCAAAATACCATCAGGGATGGTTTGCGCCGGAACATGCCTCCTTTTTTGCGCTGAACCGCCCAGGGAGCGCAAGTTCATTGCCTAGTTTGCCGACGTGAGTCTGTGGAGGGATAACCCCGCTGTGCGCCGGTGCAAAATAAGAATGATATATTCGTCACTGACAAAATCAATTGCGCTGGGTGCAAGATAGGGCCCTAAGTGTAATTTTCCCTTAAGTTCACCCATATTTTTCTCTTAAACTTAAGGATGTTGTAGAAAAAATTGCAACAATAGTATTTTATAATGGCAAACCTGGGTCGCTGTCATTGAACACTTAACGATTCCCCTTACCTAAGAAAACCAATTAAGGGATTATACTGTATGCAACACCCTTAAAGTATTCTCTTGGGTAAGGGGAATTTACCTCTTAAGTGTCAGGCCTAGTCCACACGGACACGGGTATATTTATAACCGGAGTTTTCCCTAAAAAAAATCACGTCCACACATGGTCGGTTTAAATTAAATATCCATCCACACGATAAAGCAAAAGCATGCTATCAAGCGCTGTCAAGAGCATGCCACACCAGAAGGCGGGGATATAACCCAAATCGTGTTCCGCAATATAGTGAGATAACTGAGCATCTATCTGTATACATGTTAGAAGCTCTGTTAGCACAGTTATTATTAGCAAGATACGTCCGCCATTGCACAGAATCATCAACAAAGCAGTCCCGGCGCACAATCTTGACGTCAAACATAGTGGATAACGGCGCACACTCTGACGTCGGTTTTACTCACTACACGACACCACTGTAACCAGGGTTTCTTAAAAAGCTCACCCTGGCCGGGGTTTTCAAATATGCTCGGTTTCAGTGCCCTGATACTGCGGTTTCGTGTGAAAGAACAACCGAACCGCGTGAAAAAACTCACGGTTATAAAAATACCCGTGTCCGTGTGGACTAGGCCTCATAGTTAAGGGAAAAACTTAAGGTGCTTTATGCAAACGGGCCCGGATGTATGACTGTTGTAGACGTTTGGAATATTAACACTCAGTGGTGGACAGTAACGGAGTAAATGTGAAAAAAGTAGTTTTTTGCGTATCTGTACCTAAGTACTTTTATTTTGGGAGACTTTATTACATTTTAAAGTCAGATATACTTTTTACTCTACTACATTTTGAAAAAAATCAGTTGTTCCTTTTTATTTATCGGTAGATAAAAACGTGATTGGGGAAACTGCACGTGTCAAACCACCAATCAGGGTAGCTACAGCACGCGCTTCGTTTTGAACTTGTTTTGGTTGCCGTGGTGGTTCATGTAAGTGACGCGAGTGCAGCAGCCAGCCGAAACTGCATTCATAAACAATGGAGGAAATAACCCGCCACAATAACAATGGACTTATTTACGTGAGTTTTTTAATTCCTTGAATAAAAGAACGAGTCCTTCGTGTCTTCTCTGCCTGCCTTGAAACTGTGCTATTTCATTTTACAAGAATACTCCTTTAAATCTAAGGAAACATGTAAAGGTAAGCCATTTTTATTCTGTTTATATTTTTAAATGAGCAATCTTAACAGTAGCTTCCAGAAAGCTGTTTCATTGTGTTGTTAAAATATATACAACGTTATTATGAATGAACTTTTAAGCAAGTTAGCTACAGTATGCAGGCTGGAGCTATTTTTAGCCGTATAGTTAGCAGTGTAGTTAGCTATTTCACTTTAGTTCATTGTATTTGAAGCTCAGTGCTCTGTTATTGTGAAATGACAATCAGTCGCTGTCAACACTGTTGTAAAATATAAATGACATTTTGACTAGCCATGCAGTGCATGATGCTTAAACAGGCAGGTGGATATTAACGGAGAATGTTATTTTCAAAAGTTTTGCTTCCAAATTATATATTATTATTATATTAATAATACATTTATTTTTGTATTAAAATATAACCTACATATGACATACTAAAGCACATGAAATGTTTCTAGAATTATATTCTGTAAGGCTTATTTTATTTGTCAAAGAAAGGGAGACTGATTTCTAGATATGTATTTAATGTTTTGAATCTTTTCTTTTGCAGAGAAAGCATGGTAGCCAACATTAAAAGGTATGTTGCTGTAACATCATCAAGGAAAAGAAACCTGGAGAGTGAGGAGGAAACTTCTGTGAATCTGTGCTTAATTCAAGTTTTTACTATACTTAAACTGTTAAATATTTTAACAAACAAATCTTGAAATGAGACTTCCTGCTCTCAAATCCTGTTATTTCATTTGGTGCTTTACATTTTTTTAGCTTTAATGTTTTAGGCTTATGATAATTTTAATAGACATCAGTGTCTGATTAATTAATGTCCTTCTATTAATAGATTGGTAAGCCAAGAGAGTTTTTTTCACATAATTTGAGTTTTGTGACAAAAATGATACAGACATAAAAATGATACAGACATAATAAATCACAGTACAATTGTACTTAAGTATATTTTGAGGCAAATACTTTTGTACATTTACTCAAGTAAATATTTTAAGCAAGTACTTTTACTTTTACTGGAGTAATATTTTACCCTGGGTATCTTTACTTTTACTCAAGTACATGATTTGTGTACTTCGTCCACCACTGTTAACACTAGGAGTTTGTACAAAAAAGCCAGTCGATTTTTTGCTAGATGCTTTAATTAAGCAATTAGCTGAATCTAGCAGTATTATTACAGTCAGTATGCAGGTAGCAAATTAATGTTTTTTTTTCAGTTAGTGTATGAAAACTTGGGGCCATTAGGCTAATACATGTTTTGTGATTATTTGTAGCCTACCTTTTAATACGCTTGTGACCTGACAACAGCAAAGCTCTTTTGAATAAACATAATTTTAATACACAAAGCAAGAGTGACCATCCATGTAAAGCATGGAAGAAAGCTATTTGAATATCAAATGTTCTTTACATTATCATTCATTTAAACCAATTACTATGCTACAGCGTGCTTATCCCCTAAAAAATTATTGGTTTCTCTAATCACATATGATATTTTTATATCAGTCCTGCAAAAAGAAAAAACATTAAATAGAAACTTTTAGAAACTGAGGAATTTACAATAAATCCTACAATAAATTATATCTCCAAACTTTTTGTGAGCAAGGGCTACCACAATGGATAAAACAATCTGGAGGGCTACTTTTTTATATAGTCTACTTAACACTCTTTTGTTTTACTTGCTAATTAATTTTTTCTTGTTAATATGTTTTACCGTTGTTTAAAATGTTAACATAATTAAAAGAAGGCAAGCTAATATATGTAATATTACAAATGAAACTATTAATAGAATGTGCTTTGGCGGGCACCTCACATACTCTGTGTTGGTGACCACTGCTTTAGAGAATATGTGTAATGAAGCAGGCTAAACTTCATTAAGACAACCTTTACTATGAAAATTATTCTTCATTTAAATGTTAGTAAAAGCATGATATGCTTTGTTTTGACGTGCGGTATAGGGGTGGGGTCAGACTAAAGGATTAAAGAGTGCTGTAATAGTGAGTTAACACCAGTTTAAGTAACTGTAGGGGTGGATTCAATGTAATGCTTGGCCATCTGAAGTGACACCAGAAGTAAATATAAAGAGTTTAGAAGACAGGATCTTATTTTGAGGTAAGAAAGTATAATTTATGTGTCTTTATTTATTTTTGATCATGTTAAAAAACTCTGCTTCAGTTAGGTATTTGCCACACATAAACAAAAAAGTTTTATATTGCAGTTATGGGGCACAGTTTGCAAGAACTGTGTATATATATATATATACATATAAAGTAAATTACTTTTGGGAAATGAAGTCCAAATGATAACGTTAGTGATCGAGGAGCGATGCAGGAGGTTCACCAGTGACAATATGAGGTTAATTGGATGGCTTAATAAAATACTTAAATTAACAACAGCCTATCGAAATATGTCATCGGTTCATGTCAACTCTGTCTGATATTTTTCAAATTTGAAATAAATCAGGCATATTTTGGTCAGCTTTCACCCTGAGGACCCCCTTTGACTTTTTTCTGTTAATTGATGCAGCAGTCCAATACATGGGCTGTTTCTCAATATGCATTCTTCAGCGATCTTGCGTTCTCGTGTCCTTGCTCTACGTCATCATTAACAGTCGAAGTTAGTGATGGTCAACCCGGATCTTTTTAAGGATTCGGGTTATTCTGAGTCACTCACTAATATGATCCGGGTTGTGCGAGTCACTTGAGTCACTTGAATCACTTGGTCAAAATCTCCCAGTTCCAATCGCTAATACTAATGCAACCAAGCAACTCAGATCACGCATGCAGCTAAGTTACGAGTCAACGACTCCTCTGCTCGCAAAAAAGGGCTCATGTGACCTGAGGAACTTGTAAAAAAAGCATGCATGTCTGTGGTAACTGTATCAATAACATAATTGTAAAAGTTCGGTGTGTGTGTTTAGTTTCATTTCATAACGACAAATATATCAACACCACGTTTAAAAGATGTGAGGCTTTGTTGAATTGGGACGTGAGAGGAACGTGTCCTGTTTCAGATTGACTTACAAGATCCACGATAGGCTTCCGTTAATGCAACCACACAGTCACTCATCCGCACAAGAACATGATCTTGTGAGTGAGTCCCAGACAGAGCCGCTCGCCCGCTCCTGCACGGGTCCTGTGAGTGAACCACTCACGTCACTCTGAGTGACTCAGTCAACAAGAGAAGCCGTGTACGTCTGTCGGTGGCGGATCTTTACAGCAGCACTGCTGCAACAGTCCTCGTATTTAAAATTTGTAAACATTTGCAGCTTCTACCCAAAACATTGTGCCAGTCAAATATTGCAACAGATTAGCCTACACGAGTCAGTGGGTTAATAACACGAGCAAGGCTCGTTCCTCCTAGTCCAGGATTCAAGCTCTATGAGTTGAGTCACTCTCTGAGTGAATCCCCGAGCCGCCGACCAACTCATTGTCGCGCGCACGCATCCCTTTGTACTAGGACTCGGAGCTGCAGAAAATTACGAGTGAGCTTTTGGCTCACTCTGTACCCCCAGTCGACATTTGGTGATGTAAATTAACTCGTTGTTGCAAGTTATAGAACATATGGCAGCTTATGTAGAGTTATGTGTTGTAATTCTGTTGTAAACATTTGAAGAGCTTTGTGTTTGATCCAATTTCTCATTTTTAAAGCAAAATCTGAGAGGACTCAACTGACTCGGGTTAATGGTTACTAAGGACTCATGGTTCTCGAGTCATTTTAGGGATCGGGTTAAATGATCCGAGTTTCGAGTGACTCGCTCATCACTAGTCGAAGTTCATTCAAATTCTCATGAAGGCAAGTACAGAGGATGCATGAAAATATGTGTTCTTGATAACGAGGATGCATCGAGTGCAGACTTGCGCGCTGAAATCGTTTCACGCCCCAGAAGTCATTGCGGCAAAACAATGGCGGAGGTCAGGTGACCAACAGGAAGATCGCACACATCTCAATTCTCATAAGTGCGTTCTGTGTTCTCGCGACCTTCTGAGTTCGGTCTTCCGAGGTCGCCTGGCAAGTTCGATCTCCACGAGGACGCAAGTCAGTTCTTTGCGTTCTTGGAATTGAGAAACAGCAATGGTCTCATAAGTTTTACTTTTTTATTATTATTTAGCAAATAAGTTGAAATTCCTGTGGTCACAGCTTGCATGTGTCAACACTGTCTTCAAAGTAGGAATGATTTTTATCAAGAATTTTGAAGTAAAAGTTGGTATTTTGGTTAAGTTTAGTGGCAGCTGAGTAAAATCAAAATGGCTACCATTTATTAGACATGATTAAGTTGAAAAAACTTGTTGTTATACATTACTTAATGAGTATTTGGAAGCATTTTTTCACTCCAAACAACATAACATGATAATATGATTTAAGTATACATGTTGATTGACTTAAAATATCTTAATATATTTCAAAATACATTAATATATTCAAAATATCTTAATATATTGTATCTATACTGTAGGCAGACATGGCTAGACCTTGTTGAGAGAAATTGAAGTAAATCATATAACTTACCTGTCTGAACCCCTGTGTTAAAGTATAAATGGAATTATAACAGATATTTAAACCTATTTAGATTTACAGAAACATTGGCATTATGAGTCTGATTGTTCACTTTTCATTTTTATCAGTAAGCTTTTGGAAGTAGTCAGGAAATGCATGGGGAGAATTCTGCATCCTGTTACACTCCAACATTTGTACACTATTAAGACATACTTTTTAAGTTAGTTCTCAGTACTCTTTCAAATCAGTTGTTGGATTTACAATTGAGATTAAATATAGATGAGCAATAGATGAGCTCCAGATACATTTGCTTTTTTCTTTTGGTACCAGGAACATTTTTACATTTTCATGTGTGCCTTAAATGGCTTATAGTGTAAAAATCTGACTTTTTACATATTTTAATGCTATAATTGGGTCACCAGTGCTTTTATAAACCTCGAAAAATGTGAAAACATAACAACACAGTAACTTTACTTGGGTAAGCCATTCTTTGCAAGTAGCAAGGCTAATTACAATAATAATGCCCCTTAATAATAATAAATTTATTTTATATAGCGCCTTTCTCAAACCCAAGGTCGCTTTACATTGAAATAGAAACACACAGTCAGATAAACATTACACATGAAACATAAGGAAATTGAATACAACTAACAAAACAACAAACATTTAGTAAACGGACTATGAAATGTGTGGAGAGAAGTGATCATTAAACAGAAATGTCTTGAGATGGGTTTTGAAGAAAGGAAGAGAAGTACTGTTACGTAGAGGTTGTGGGAGGGAGTTCCAGAGTTTTGGTGCCTGGGCACTGAAAGACCTACCATCCACAGTGGAAAGTCTAGGGCGGGGAATGAGGAGAAGGTTTTGGTCAGATGATCTGAGCAAGCGGGGGGTGTAAGAAGTTAAGAGGTTGCAAATGCACGGGGGAGCAAGGTTATGGAGGGCTTTGAAGGTCCGGGATGAAACTGGTAGCCAGTGGAGCTAATGGAGAATGGGGGTGATATGGGCAGATCGTTTTGTATGTGTAAGTAGCCTGGCTGCAGAGTTTTGGATATATTGCAATCTTTGAAGGGATTTGGTGGAGAGACCAAGGAAAAGTGAATTACAGTAATCTAGGCGGGACATGACGAAGGAGTGAACCAGAGTCTGTGCATCACTGACAGAAAGGAAGGGTCGAAGGCGGGCAATGTTACGGAGGTGAAAGAAGGCAGTTTTAGTGGCTGATTTGATATGATGGTCAAAACTGAGAGTGGAGTCAAATGTAATCCCAAGGTTTTTGACAGTCGCGGTAGAGTGAACAGGTGAATCATCAATATTAAGGGTGAAGGTGTACGGTTTGGAGAGCTTGCTGTTAGGGCCCATCATAGGGCCCTATAATTTCCGCGATCACGGAATCGTGGACGGAATCGCGGAATTGGCTAATTAACACGGAATCTAGTATAAACGCGGAATTTCGCGGAATTTGACATATTTTGATTAAAATTATGTTTTGGTGGGAGACGAACGTATGTCTGGGGGAAATGCAGACCGGGGGAAGTAAATCTGGGCGACACGCCCCCTCCCGTCGTTTCAGACCTCCTCCAAAAAACTGAAACCATGGTGAAGCGGCTTTCCACGACTCTGCTTTCGTCAGCGAAAAAATTAAGAAATTCGACGCTAAGCACTTAGTTCCGAGCAGGTCTCACATGACTTTTATGTGACCGGAGAACTGTTAGTTTGGAAGTTTAGTCAACACTCTGTTCATGGTGAGCGCAAAGATACATGCACTCTCTCATCCATGTCAGTCTCACTGTACCTCTCACGTGCACGCGCGCTCAGGCATCTGTCCGAAGTGCGAACACAAATCCTCATGTATTTGTTCAGTTTTATGCATTTCAAGCGAGCTGAGGCAAACTAACTATACCTCGCATTTAAAATATAATCATCTGCATCATGGCGCCGCTCTCTGTCTCTCTTTCGCTCGCACGTGCAAAGAGCTGCGTGCTCATGCTGTCCTAAGTCAGATCACTATCCTGTGTATGTTTGTAAAGTTATATGCAGCATTTCAAGCGATTGTGTATAAAATATGGATCGCGTTCCGCTGGATTGATGTGTTTAAGGCACTTCTGAAGGCACCACTGCTTTAACACCTTGTTGTAGCCTCCTGCAACAACACTAGAAAAAACAATGCATTGAATTGTAAATGCATCTTTTATAGTCATTAAGTAATCCTGTTATCCAGTTTTTCCCCCAAATCATTTACATTTTAATCATTAACATTAAAAGGCACACTCTTTTTATGTCTAAAATATAATTAAAGGGTAAAATATATAATTGCCATAAATTAAAACGGATAAAACGGAATTTGCAAAAATTAATCCGGAGAAAACGGAATTTGGGAAAAAATAAAACGGATTTTATAGGGCCATACAATCAGCAGAATTTCAGTTTTATTCGTGTAGAGTTTAAGAAAGTTGTTTTCCATCCATGTTTTTAAGTCAGAAAGGCAGTCAGTGAGTGAGTGCAGGGGGGGGGGGATCAGAGGGTGAAGTGTTGGTAAGATACAGTTGAATGTCATCTGCATAGCAGTGGAAATTTAGACCATGGCTGTGAATAATCTGACCAATAGGGAAGATGTACATGAGAAAAAGGTGTGGCCCAAGAACCGAACCCTGAGGGACACCACAAGTGATTGAGGACTGGGAAGACTTATGTGAACCAAGTGCAACAAATTGCTTTCTGTTTGTGAGGTATGATTGGAACCAATTTAGGGCTATGCCAGAAACACCAATAGCAGACAGTCGGGAGATTAAGACATTGTGATTTATTGTGTCAAATGCAGCACTAAGATCGAGAAGGATGAGAATATTAAGTGAGCTGGAGTCCACAGACAGAAGAAGATCATTGACGATGCGTAGTAGGGCAGTCTCTGTGCTATGACACGGGCGGAAACCAGATTGAAAAGACTCATACAGGTTGTGATGGTTTAGAAAAGTGTGAAGTTGTGATGCCACCACTTTTTCTAATACCTTAGCCAGAAAGGGGAGGTTGGAGATGGGACGGTAGTATAGAAGTGATGTAGGGTCGGAATTTGTTTTTTTGAGAATGGGTGTAATTACAGCGGTTTTGAGTGCAGCAGGGACATTACCAGAATTGAGACAGGCATTTATAATCAGTGTAATGGGTTCAGCTAGGGATATGACACAGGCCTTAAGTAAAGGGGTGGGGACAGGATCGAGCTGACAGGTTGAAGAGTTAGACTTGACAATGTTGTCAGTGATAGTGGTAGAGTCATTAGCGGTAAATTGGGAGAGCTGTGGGCCCAAGGGTGGAGGAGTAGTTTGTGAGCTAACATGGGTGTTAAAGGTGTTGTACATTTGGGTGATTTTGTCATCAAAGAACTGTAAGAAGGCCTGGCACTGTTCAGGGGTTTTAGAACAGGCAATGACAGGGGTTTTGAGAAGTAGGCCTGGGGCGGTAACCGGATTACTGCCATACCGCGGTCACGCGACCCATGCCGCGGGTCTGAGCTCCTCAACGTCATAAACGCAAAAAAAACTTGAAACATTGGCCTGCACTTGTGTGTATATATGGGGATGTTACACACGCAGCTTTTAAACAACCGCAGCTTGTTAACAGAACATTAACTGTTAACTGATATGATTTTAATATTAAACTGTCATTGAGTAGAAATACAGGTGACGTTTTCTGTGACTCGGTAAAAGCAATACAAACATTTATTTAATTTGAACGTGCAAACAGCCGCAAAAGATAAACAACAGAATCAGGTTTCATACATTATTAAATTGTCACGCAACATAAAGGGCACGCGATCAGTCAGAGGATTAATATCCAAAGAGGTTAGATCCAGTACAGAAGCGGTCCCGAGCATGTGAGACAAAGGCGGACTGCCCGAGCGCGCGCGAGACAAAGGCGGACTGCCCGGGCGCGCGCGAGACAGACGCGGACTGCCCGGGGGCGCGCGAGACAGACCGTGTCATTTTGCGCACACACACGCGTCTCCGTGCAGCTTTCAAGCTATATTCAAGCACGGACACATATGCAGTACAAGTGATTTCTCATACAAATGGTTATTTTACCAGGTACAAGCCTAGACCTGACAGGGGCTAAGCCATCAAGCAGGCTGTTCAGGGAGTCATTGTACATATTAACCAGGTTATCCGGGGATGAGTTCTCATCCAGGGCAGATAGCGGTGAGGCCTGTATGGAGGCAGCAAGCATACTGTTGTCAATTGACCTGATATTACGACCAGTAATAGTTGTTTTCTCAGAGGAGGTTGGAGTTTTGACAGTATGAAAACAGCATTCATGGTCAGATACACCAGAGAGGGAACCAGAAACAGAGATGTCATTAATGCCAGAGGAGCAGAGCAGATCCAGAGTGTGGCCATGGTTATGAGTAGGAAAATCAACATGCTGTGTTAGATTAAAACAGTCCAACACAGAGTTAAACTCAGAGGTGTAAGAACAATTAACATCCACATGTATGTTAAAATCCCATAACATAATCATGGCAGAGCAGAGAGATGAGATAACAGTGAGAAGTTCATTCAATTCAGACAGAAAATGTACAGATGGTTTTGGGGGGCGGTAGATTAACAGTAGTAAAATGGGTATGGTGATAACAACCTTTACAGCAATACATTCAAAAGATGTCACTTCGAATGGCCTGAGTTCTTTAACAGACAAATCAGAGCGGTGTACTACTGCCAACCGTCCTCCTCTCCCTACCAATCTTGGTTTGGCTATATAACAATAGCCAGGGGGAGTCAGCATATTTAAATGAATACAATCGCCAGGTTGCTGCCAAGCCTCTGAAATACAAAACAAGTATTTTACCGCGATGAATATAATGTGGACGACGAGTAATACTGAGCGAGCTACAGAGTTTATATAGCATTGAGTCCAAAGGGGTGTAGCAGCGTAGAAGTTTGAGAGTAGTAGGGGTGTAAACATGCTCCATTTCCAAATTGTAAAAAATACACACACACAGTATAGAGGAAGCTGAGAGGACTTTAGCACAGGTGCCAGTGGAAAACATGACAGTGACACTGCAAAGTTTCCACAAGTAACACTCTAACACTCTGCAAACGTTAATGCTACAATGCTACATGAATAGCTCACAACACAAACTGTAAGGTTTACACAGGCAACACAGCAACACCCTGCTAAAGCTACATGTTAGCCAACCAGGCTCACAACACAAACCAGTCCGCGATGTAATCAGCGTATAGTAGTACGCAAACCACAAAACAGACCAGGGACAACAATGAGGCAAGTGGGTCACAACACACTTACCACAAGTAGTCGCAGTGAAGGGAGAGAGGAAGAAAGCTCATGCAGGAAAGGAGCTAGCGTGCTGATCCGTAGCAAACAGAATGAGTGTGTTATCAAGTGTGTTAAAGTTTGTAGCAATAGTCCCCGGATTGAAAGTTTGTAGCAATAGTCCACGAATTGAAAGTTTGTTGCAATAATCCACAATATTCCACGGATTGAAAGTTTGTAGCAATAATCCACAGATTGGAAGTTGTCGCAATAATCAGGAAGTTTGTAGCAGTAATCCACGGATTGACACGAGCAGCGATGCTTCCGGGAAAATTCAGGAGACGCTGAGAAAAGATACAGTAAACTGATCCACTAGAGTAGTTCGACACAAAAGAGTCCAATAGGGCAGGAAAACCCCGGTTAATAGCGGCAGACACACGGAGATAGATCGACACAAGGAAGTCCAAAAGAAAAAAAAACTGAAGAAAACAGACAGTAGAGACCCGGCGAGTAGCGGCAGACACACGCACAGCGTTCACTCAACCCGAAGTGATAGGAAGTGAATCTGCACTATACAACCACATCACTGCCACTACCACACCCAAAAATGACAAATTTTTGCTCAGGCCTACAAAGTGGCAATTTTAACATGCTATAATTAATTGTCTGTGGAGTATTTTGATCTTAAACATACACACTCTGGGGACACCATAGTTATTTTACATCTTTAAAAAATCTCATAATATGCCCCCTTTAAAGATCCTGTCACCAGGTACTATTTGTTTGAAGTTTGATACCCTTTCCCTTAATACCCTCTACCTTTTCCATGTTCAAACTAGGTAAATATCTTTAATCAGTTTAATTCTCAATTACTTTGTCAACACCATCAATTGTGTGTCAACACCGTAAGATGGAGGTTTTCAATTTTTATAAAAAAAGTATGCTTGTTCAATTGAGTGTGTTCATACATTAAAACACGAACCGCACAGACACGGTAAACATGCCGACAGCAACTTGTAAACAGAGCTAAGAGAAGAACTACACTCCTGCATGCTCTCTGTCTGTCTTGTGCACACGTTTAACAGGCGTTCCCTCTTGGGAGGAGGTAGAGTGTTGCGCGTGTGCATTTTTAAAAAAATGTGGAGGGGCGGTTCTTTTAAATAATTCGGGAAAATCTTCCGCTATACCTTTAACATTGCTAAGGCAAACCATTTCTACGCACTTAAAGAGTGGTTCTGAACTCCAGTCCTTGGGACCCACTTCTCTGCACATTTTGGATGTCTCTCATATCTGACACACTCAGTTCTGTTCATGGAATCTATCCTAACGAGCTGATGATCTGTATCAGGTGTGTTAAATAAGGGAGACATCCAAAATGTGCAGAGCATTGGGTCCCGAGGACTGGAGTTGAGAACCACTGACTTACAGTGTTGTTGAATTGAATATTTTCATGTCAAGTTACTAAATGAGTAATTTTTTTTTTTTTATAAAAAGTGGTTCAATAATTTTTTTTCCTTTTCATGGTATGATATATGAGACCAGTGTTTATGAACCCTGCTGAAAAAAAAGAGCATCATGGGAATTATGCTGGTCTATGCTGGTTTGATGCTGGTTAAGCTGGTGGTCACCATCATACCAGCACCAAAACACAACATTTGCTGGTATGACCAGCATGGGATGCTGGCGCTAATGCTGGTTTGGTGGTGGTTTAGCTGGTGCAAATGCTGGTGCTGATCCTGGTTTAGCTGGTGTTCACTAGCAAACTAGCACCAAAACACAACATATGCTGGTCTTACTGGTATGCTGTTTTTTCAGCAGGGAAGATATCCACAAATTTACATAGTATCGATATTTTGTTTGTCACTTTTCAAAAGAATCAGTGCTATACATCTGCTTCTTCATTACACTTGAGTTTATTTTGAATAACCCAAAATAAAAACCTGTGCCTGTAAGTAAATTTTAAGCGTACTGTCCTCATTTACCACAACCATTTCTTTCAACACTGCGCTACAGAAAATAATTTAATAATTGAATTCTTGATCTTCTCTTATTATAACAGATTAGCGTGCAGTGATGGTGAAACATCATCGAGGAGCTGTGACAGCAGTTATGAACATGAGTTTGTTTCTGCTGCTGTCAGGTTGGTGTCATTTTTTAAATCGGTTTTCACACTATGGGCCCTATTTTAACGATCTGAAACGCAAGTGCGAAGCGCAGAGCGCAAGTGACTTTGTGGGCGGATCTTGGGCGCTGTTGCTATTTTCACGGCGGGAGAAATAAGTCTTGCGCCGGGCGCAAATCAATAAGGGGTTGGTCTGAAGTAGGTCCATTATTCATAGGTGTGGTTTGGGCGTAACGTCAAATAAACCAATCAGAACGTTATCCAACATTCCCTTTAAATGCAAGGGAGCAAGTTCCATGGCAGGTTGCTATTATTATGACGGATTTACCAGGCGCACGCCAGGAGCGGTTCACAGCCGAGGAGACCCACGTTCTTGTAAGAGCAGTCAAAGACAGAGAAGTTGTTTTGTATGGGGATAGGAGAAACCCACCCGAATCAGCGTCGCTGTTAAACAGGCGTGAGAGGAAATAGCTGCAATTGTCTCATCAGCTGCGCCAAGCACTACAATGATGTCAGGAGGAGACGGGGGGATCCCAAGCTTGCCAGCATAAATCGGGCACGCCGGGCACACAGGAGGACATCGCTGCGTCCACCCTCACAGCTGAAGGGGTTTGGGGGCTTTGAAATCGGACACAAGAAACGCAAGGTCCAACCCAAAAGTACACTTACAAATCAAGTTCATATACATTAAGGTTTCTTATGAAAACATTTGAATTATTATTTAGATAAAATAAACGTAATACAGCCACACAACAAACTTATGAAAATATTTTAATCGTTATTTGCATGATACTTGTTTAACGCTGCCACACAAAATAAATAAAAACTATTACCACAATGCTCACCACAATGATTTCCCTTATCTCATGTATTAATATTTTTATTGTAACAATTTATGATTTAATGATTTCCCTTATCTTATATTTTTTATTGTAACAATTAATGATTTGCAAAAATAACTGTTGCATCTGTGTAGATTAGATAAGCAATGCGCGTTGTGCACGCTATACATTATGGTCAAGCATGCGCCCTTAAAATAGCATAATGAACTTCGCGCAACGCGCCACTGACTTTAGACTAGTTTTTTTTGTTAGTAGCGCAATTGTTTTTTGAAACTGCAAAATAGCATCAGGGATGGTTTGCGCCGGAGCACGCCTCCTTTTTCATTCCCAGTTTGCCGACGTGCGTCTGTGGAGGGAAAAACCCGCTGTGCGCCGGTGCAAAATACGAAATGATACATGCGTCACTGACAAAGTCAATTGCGCTGGGTGCAAGATAGGGCCCTATGTGTACACATGCATATATTTAAACATGTTCATTTTAACAGGACTTCTGTACAGCGCTTCTGGTCTTTGGCGAGAGTATCAGTACATAAACATAAGTATGACATGGACACAAGCTCAGAGTTACTGTAGATATAGATTCACTGATCTGGCTACTGTAGACTCGATGGATGATGTGAACAGGATGATAAATTTAGTCAATGAAACGGATGGGTACAGAGGATCAATGTGGATTGGACTGCAAAAGACAGCACAGAGTCATTGGGTTTGGTCACATGGAGAAGATAACATTTCACAGTACATTACATGGGCCAGAGGAGAACCTACTGGACAAGATTGTGTATTTTTTGCCAATAATGTCTGGTACGATTATACTTGTCAAACCTATTATCAATTTGTGTGCTACAGTGGTAAGTAGTCACTTTATTGACTGTTAATATTCTGTCTAACTGCAAAGATGTGAGTCTAGATTTCCTTTGGATCTCTTAATAGACAGCACTGGATACATCAGGATATATGTATGGAAAAACTGGACAGATGCTCAAAGTTACTGCAGACAGCATTACACTGATCTGGCCACCATCCACAACTCTGAAGAGCAGAACCAACTATATGCAGCTGTTGTAGATTCCTGGGCATGGGTCTGGATCGGTCTTTACAAGGAATCTTGGCAGTGGTCTGATCAATGGAATCTCACCTTTAGAAACTGGGCAGCAGGACATCCATTCATAAGTTTTGGTGACTGTGCTGCCATGTCAACAATTGATTCTGGGAAATGGGTTCAATACAGCTGTAACCAACAGTACCATTTCATCTGCCATGGAGGTGAGTTTAACAAATTAATTACATAGTAGCCCAAAAAGTCATGGGTATGAAGCCCAGTGAACAAAACTATTTAATAAAGTTGACTTTTATTGCATCTACAAAATTTTTAATAATAAAGCCTGCCTAATGCATTAATATAAATTATGTAAAGCAAAAAATCACATTTGGTCTGTATTATTGAATTTGACTAATAAATATCAAATTGTATTTCTGTAGAGGACAAGTACGTTACAAGACAGATTGTCAGATTGAACTTGGCCCAGGATGAAAAATACAATTTAAATGATCCTTCACTACAGAACGCCACACTGAATGAGGTTTGACTTTGTCTTAAATACTTTCATTACCTTCATATAATTTGTTGAATACCCATCATTCAATTTTCAGTCTGAAGTTTGTTGCCTATTCAAAAAAAACGTAGTAATTATATTAAATCTATAGTCAAGACGAGTCAAGGTTGTGCTAGGATCTTCATGAATAATAGAGACAGAGCGCAGCGCGTCATAACCTGAAAACCACGCCCAACCGTCTCCATTGACTATGTATTGCTAGAGGCTGCCTCCTTGTCATTTCTGGCTTATAACAAAAACAGAATAATGCCTAAAAGCTGCTGTGTGACAAAATGTACAGCTAACAAGCCAAAGAACCCAGAAATCAGTTTTTATAAGCTGTCGACCTCAAAAAACGAGCATTTAAAGACACAAAAGTGGAAAACAGGCAACTTTTCATAGTACTCCTATTAGTAGAACTGCGTCCACTAGGGGGAACTGTAGTCGGCGATCCACTTCTCCTCAAAGGTTGGGTTTTACTGCTCGACAGCTTATATTTGTGAGTGAGAGGGAGGGAGGGGTCCGCCCTTCACTTTCTCCGATTGGTTTGGACCACGATCTGTGTGTGTTTCTAACAGTGTTGGGAAAGTTATTTCCAAAGTGTAATACATTATACATTCAAATGACAGTAATTTGTAAAGTAATTAGTTACATTACAATATTACTGTCTCTGAATTGTAATGAGTTACACTTCTTTTGCGTTACTTTTGAGTTACTTTCATAAAAATTACAGAAGTATGACAAGGTATTATAAAATGTTAAAATGTAGTTTATTTCTGCTTATAAATCTAAAAGTTATGTGTTGGCCCTCGAGCTTTGAATAGGCACAGTGAAGACTTATGCAAAATACAATTGTAACAATCTGTCACAATGAAGGTCTCGGAGTCAATAGCAAGTTCACAATGTTTATTTAGAAAAGAGATAGATGCAGAGCAAAGTCAATATATCAAGAACCACACACGATAATCACCCTCGACTCACTCTGGATGTAATCACTACTGCCGGTATGAAGCACACACGACAGTAGGTGTCAAATTAACTACCTTTTTTCTATGATCCCCATCACTCCTACAGATAAATTGTTCAAAACTCTTAATTCTTTAACAACGCAATTTTATTGGAAAAATAAAAAACCTAGAATTTCACTCTCAACACTACAACATAAAAAAATCACATGGGGGGCTTTGGGATCCAAACTTCCATCATTACGTCCTGGCAAATCAATTACAGTATTTAGTTAAATGGATCAATATACACAAGTGTAATTACCTATGGCTAAAATTGGAACAAAACCAATGCATAAATATCCCAATTTCAGACCTCCCCTTTCAAATCACAAAATCATTACTAGAATTAAACAAGTTTACCCCACTTTGGCACAACCCAGAATTCATGATTCAAAATAAACCTCTTTTTTTCCCGACATGGGCACAAAAAGGAATCACACATCATGTCAATGTCAATTTTATTTATATAGCACCATTTACACAAGACATGGTTGACCAATGTGCTTTACATAAAACATACACCACATTTGCACAGTAAGAATAAAAATGAAAGTTAAAATTAATATTTAAAAATTAAAAAAGTACCATAAACAATATTTAAAATAATTTAAAATAATAAAAACTAAGTTAAATCATGGTAAAACACAGTGCTTCAACCAGAAATAAAAGCTTTATCAAACAGATAGGTATTTAATCTTGAGGGAGCTAATCTAATAGAAGAGGGCAACTCATTCCAAAGTCTTGGGGCGATAGATGAAAACGCACGATCGCCCCTGGACTTCAGCCTCGTCTTTGTAACCAATAGTCTCTGGTTTGATGACCGGAGAGATCTTGTTTCACTGCGTTCAATTAAAAGTTCAGATATATACAAAGGGGCCATACCATGTAATGACTTAAACACAATTAATAAAATTTTTAAATCAACTCTATAGCGTACAGGCAGCCAATGTAAAGACTGTAAAACTGGAGTGATATGATCCCGCTTACGAGACCTGGTCAGAAATCTTGCTGCTGCGTTCTGAACCAGCTGTAAACGAGAAAGAGCTGTTTGACTAATCCCAGCGTACGATGAATTACAGTAATCTAATCTGGAGGTAATGAACGCATGTATCACTTTTTCAAGGTTTTTAAAAGATAGGAAAGGTTTTACTTTAACAAGAAGCCACAGTTGGAAAAAGTAAGATTTAACCACAGTATAAATCTGTCTATCAAATTTCATTTGCTCATCAAATGCAACACCCAAATTTTGTACATGTTGCTTAACATACAGTGATAACTCACCCAAATTTGGAATTGTAGAAGTCACAGACACAGAGGGTTTAAAAACAATCAGTTCTGTTTTGCTTTCATTGAAATTTAAAAAGTTTAGGGACAGCCATTTCTTTACATCACTCAAACAAAGCAATAGTGCATTCAGTCTATCCAGTGCATTCCGTTTTAGAGGCAGAAAAACGTGTGTATCGTCTGCATAGCAATGGAACGATAGCCCATACTTTCTGAAAATAGAGCCAAGAGGGAGCATATAGAGAGAGAAAAGAAAGGGAGCTAAAATTGATCCTTGAGGAACTCCACTGGTTATCGCAGCTTTACTTGAAATATGATCTCCTAACTTCACTGAAAAGGTCCTATTTGTCAGATAGGATCTAAACCACTGCAGGGCACTGCCAGTTATGCCAGCACAATATTCCAGTCGATCAAGAAGTACAGCATGATCGACAGTATCAAATGCAGCGGTTAGATCTACAACCCCAAAACAGAAAAAGTTGGGACATTGTAGAAATTGTGAGTAAAAAAGGAATGGAACAATCCACCAATCCCACAAACGTATATTTTACTCACAACAGAATATAGATAACATATCAAATGTTTTGATATTTTGAAATGTCATGCCAAATATTGCCTCATTTTGGATTTCATGAGAGCTACACATTCCAAAAAAAGTTGGGACAGGTAGCAATAAGAGGCCAGAAAATTAAAATGTACATATAAGGAACAGCTGAAAGACCAATTTGCAACTTATTAGGTCAATTGGCAACATGATTGGTTATAAAAAGAGCCTCTCAGAGTGGCAGTGTCTCTCAGAGGTCAAGATGGGCAGAGAATCACCAATTCCCCCAATGCTGCGGCGAAAAATAGTTTTCTGAGTTTCTCAAAGAAAAATTGCAAAGATTTTGAAGTTATCATCATCTACAGTGCATAATATCATCCAAAGATTCAGAGAATCTGGAACAATCTCTGTTCGTAAGGGTCAAGGCCGGAAAACCATACTGGATGCCCGTGATCTTCGGGCCCTAAGACAGCACTGCATCACATACAGGAATACTACTGTAATGCAAATCATAACATGGGCTCAGGAATACTTCCAGAAAACATTGTCAGTGAACACAATCCATTGTGTCATTCGCTGTTGCCAGCTAAACTCTGTAGGTCAAAAAAGAAGCCATATCTAAACATGATCCAGAAGCACAGGCATTTTCCCTGGGCAAGGCTCATTTAAAATGGACTTTGGCAAAGTGGAAAACTGTTCTGTGGTCCAACGAATTAAAATTTGAAGTTCTTTTTGAAAAACTGGGACGCCATTTCATCCGGACTAAAGAGGACAATGACAACCCAAGTTGTTATTAGCGCTCTTTTCAGAAGCCTGCATCTCTGATGGTTTGGGGTTGCATGAGTACGTGTGACATGGGCAGCTTACACATCTGGAAAGGCACCATCAATGCTGAAAGGTTTATCCAAGTTCTAGATACTTATGATCCCATTCAGACGTCGTCTCTTTCAGGGAAGACCTTGCATTTTCCAACATGACAATCCCAGACCACATACTGCATCAATTACAATGTCAAGACTGCGTAGAAGAAGGATCTGAGTACTGAAATGGCCAGCTTGCAGTCCAGATCTGTCACCCACAGAAAACATTCGGCGGATCATAAAGAGGAAGATGTGACAAAGAAGACCTAAGACAGTTGAGCAACTAGAAGCCTGTTTTAGACAAGAATGGGACAACATTCTTATTCCTAAACATTGGTCCTCCTCCAGCTGTTCCTTTATATGTACATTTAACTTTTCTGGCCTCTTATTGTTACCTGTCCCAACTTTTTTTGGAATGTGCAGCTCTCACGAAATCCAAAACGAGCCAACACCTGGCATGACATTTCAAAATGTATCACTTTCAACATTTGATTTGTTATCTATATTCTACTGTGAATAAAATATAAGTTTATGAGATTTGTAAATTATTCCATTCCTTTTTTACGCACAATTTCTACTGTGTCCCAACTTTTTCTGTTTTGGGGTTGTAGAAGGAGTAAAACCGCATAGTTACCTGAGTCACATGTTAGCAATATGTCATTTGAAACTCTCAGCAGTGCAGTCTCAGTAGAGTGATGTTTTCTAAACCCAGATTGGAAAACCTCAAAGATCGAATTTTCAGCCATGAAAGATTGTGTTTGGTCAAGAACTGATTTCTCAATAATTTTTTAAATGAAAGACAAGTTAGAGATGGGCCTAAAATTTGTCAGAATAGTAGGATCCATGCCCTGTTTTTTAAGCAGAGGGCGAACAGTTGCATGTTTAAGCGACTCTGGAAAAGTACCTGTTTGTAAACAGCGATTTATCAAAGACAGAAGATTTTGAGCAACCACATCTATAACTTGTTTAAAGAAGAGAGGGGGCATTACATCAGTAGGGGAACCAGATGCCTTTAGGTGATCTACTATTTCTATCAAGTGATTATCTGTAACAGGAGTAAAACAACTAAAAACAGCAGTACATCTAGAGAGAGTTGAAGGGTCAGATGAAACTGGGTTTAGCCCCATTCTTAGGTCATGTGTCTTCTGTACAAAGAAACAGAGAAAGTCTTCACAGGAAACTAATGACACTTCTATATCAAGACCAGTGGAGGGGTTGATGGTGGAATTTATAACAATAAACAAAGTTTTCGGTTTATGACAGTTCGTATTTGAGAACCAACACTTCATGTCATTTGACACACTCGCACAGAAATATGGGGTTGGGAAAGAACTAGTCCTTCAATATCAACAACTTAGACTTAGAATTAAACACAAAACCAGACTTATCAACAACACATTACAACCATCTCAACTTATAGAAGAACTTATGAAAATTAATTACTTAAAAAAATTAACCTCCCAACTATACACTATGATTTCCAACCAAAACACAACAATGACACTCCCAACAACCAAGTGGGAAGCTGACTTGGCCTTCTCTTCCAACCCTGAGTACTGGGAACAAATCTGTAGGAACACATTTTTCATGACCAATAACACAAACCTGCAGCTTATACAATATAAAGTCATTCACAGAACTCACATCACCCAAATGTAGAATGTTCAAAATGGGCCTACACAACACCAATATTTGTTTACAATGCACTTTAGGTAGCATAGATGACTATTTACACGCCATGTGGCAATGCCAACCAGTTCAATCATTTTGGGTTACAGTCACTGAGACACTATCCACCATCCTGAGTCACAGAATCCTATTATCTCCAACACTCTGTCTCATTGGCGACTTTTCTGAAATCCATATCCCGCAAAAATACAGGAATCCCTTGCTCGTCTCTCTAGCTGTCGCTAAGCAGATATCATCCTTTGAAGGCATCTTTTCCCCATTTTTATTTTTATCATTTCTTAATACAACAACATAGCTACAAGCCGTGTACATTACCAGTCACACATCTCCCTCTTCTGTTATGTAATGCCTAGCGTACACCAAAGGATTTTCACAGTCCCAGACTAAAGACCGGCAGTCTTTAGGAATCTAGCTGGAGTCTCGGCGCGCTCCCGTCGTCTCGATCGTTAACTGTGAGGTGATAATCTGCAGTCAGCGACCCGATTTATGCCAGTCTTTCTTTAGTCTTTCATATCAAACATGTTTGATATTATCGCAAGTCCCAGCGTAGTCTCATGACGTAAAACAATCAACAACCAATAAATTCGTTCTCCGGAAACAGGAAGCCATCAGTCACAACAAAGAAACATGTCGACGGACGTGGAAACACAACGAGCGCGAAGTAGGCGAAAATGGACCGTGGATAAAGAGGAGCGCATTGATGAGCGGTGGGCAGAGCAGCCGTGTCTTTTTGATGTAAACTGCCATTCATACCACGACAGAGTGGAAAAAGAAAAGAAGTGGAGCGATATTGCCTGTGTGTGTTAACATGCTAACTCTACCACTCTATTGAATGGCATAACGTGCTAATGTTTTCTGGTATGTGCTTACATTCTTCACGCCGCAAGCGTGAGCAACGCGTAAGTGGCGCGTGTTTTTTTCGGCGCTCATGTTAACAAGTTAAAGCACAAGCACGTACACCGCACGCGTGCGGTCATACATGTGACGCCATAAATGTCATAAATGTGTGTTTCAAACAGTCATGATTTTGAGCAATGTAAAAGAAAGCAATGAAATATTTAAAAACACCAGAAGTCTGCGCTGTCATTCACTCTCTGCCCAGCAAATGAGTCCTCATAAAGCTTAATACTGTTCAGAGAAACAGATAACGTACATCTATACATCTAAATCTTATGCTTAAACTGTTGACGGGAAACACGATCGATTGCTTCATGCTGTCAATCACTGAGTGTTTTTTTATTTTATCTTAAAACTTAAGAGAAACAGATTTAATAATGCGCCAAGGGCTTTTTATGTCTATAATTGTCTATTGTGTATATATCTGTCATTACACGAACCAGAACATCACGAAAACAATGTGGGTTAAACAAATCACAGTTATATAAATTACACTGACCGTCAAAAACCGTCTTGAAGAGGTTTTGCTCATTAATGCATATAAAATAAAGTAATGTGAACTTGAGATTTTTATACTGTTATTACAGTATGTCGCTTTGGTACATTTCTCCAATCATACTCACAATTTGCAAAACAGTAAGTGCATTTCTCAAAACAATTCGGACAAGTAGCAAAACACCATGAATAACCTGCAAAAGCCACTCTCTTACTCAAAATTCATCTCTCAAATATCTGTGTCAATGAACATGTCTTTGCCATCAGAATGACAAGTCAATGTGTCATTGTGTATGGATAAGACTTTATTGTTTAGTCACGTTGTCAATATAACTAATATCTAATAATATTAGACTTTCACTGGCAGCCCAAATTTAGCCTTGTTAGCCAAACACGCTTGCTGGGTCAGGAGGTATAGGAAGACTTCAGTGTAACTTGTTCAAAGAAATAAGAAACTGCTTTTTTGATGTGCACAAGTGACACAATGATGTGAGAAATGAACAAGTAGTTTTGAGAATTTCAATTCTGATCTGAGAAATGTACCAAAGCGACTGAGAAAAACTGTAAACTGCACAGTATGCGCTGCAAACGCAGCTGGTGTGAAAGCACAATGAACACGCGCATACATTTTTGTTAAATCACTGCTGAGCATGATGATAAAAAGCTAAAATAATCTTGTTGTAGTCTTGTAAATAGTGTCACTACAAGATTCAGTGTTTGTAAAATCTTTAGTCTGAGACTAAAAACTGTGAACCCAAGTCTTTAGATGTGAGCTGATAATCTTATAAAGTCTTTTCTAAATCTTTTCAAAGTCTTTAGGTGTACACAAAGCATAAGTTTATTTATTTTCTTTTTATAGGCACACACTATTTATACTCATGCATAACATGTTTTTCAAACCCTTTTTAAACCCATTTCCCCTTAAATACCCTAACTGTGACTAACGAATGTGAACCTCAAGATCATTCTATTCAACCAGCAATAATAAGTTCTTACAGCAACTGTATTGTCCCTCTGTCATCTGTCTGTTATTTTGTTTTATGTTATGTGTTACACTTTAACGTGGTGCTTAAATCCCCCTCCCCTTATGTGCACTGTATATAAGTATATCTATTGTCTGTATTGTAAAAATAATTTACTTTATAAAAAAAGTAAGGGTGGTGGTGGCGGGCCAAAAAAAAATAGAGAGATCCATATGCATAACTCTCGCCTCCTGCAGTCAATGGATACTCGATCTCTGATCCAGTCTCTCGATTCCTTGCTGTGTCGAGTTGACTTTTATCCGATTGCACCAAACATGACATCTGAATCATACTTGTGTATGTGTTTTACTAAAAGTTATTTCCAGAAGGGAGTGTTTTCTTTGTCCTTCCGTCAAACAGTACACACGACCATCACACACGACACATACACAAACACACAAGGCATAAAATTTGACGCACTTTGATATTCTTATAAAAGACGCGATTGCAAACAGCACATCTAAATCCTTGTTTACTCACGTCTATGCGTATATCTCTGCACAGCAAGTTTATTAAATGCAGAATCACACTCATGTCCATGTTTTCACAATCAACACGTTGGGGAGTAATGGCGTCTGTAAACATTGATAAGTTGACCATGCTCCTGTGTTTCTACTATAATGATAAAAAAACACAAATAAGAGTTGAGACAATGATAGGCAGTTTTTCTTTTGAGCTTTTTCCTGCACAAAAGTAAAAGTCTCGCTGGCCAACCAAAAACTAACCCTGTATTAATTTTTTAATGGCCAAAGTCAATAACAATAAATTTAATAAATTTACAATGATTACTATAGTATTTGTAGCCAAAAACATGGTTGCACTTTTCTGTGGTGAAACCATGTTTTTTTAAGGTATACTTGTGAAATTAAGACAAAATATTTAAATAGAAATAACTATATGATACGATACGCTGTACGATACGATACACTTTATAGTCCCCTTAGGGAAATTTTTCATGGGCAGTAGTGTGTGCTGCATCTTCACAGTTACAATACACACATAAATCGTCTAACATTCACATGGATATGTAGTTACATATACAGCCTCACAGTTGCACAATACATATACCACCTCATCATCATAATCCCTTAGTTAATGGATTTGCAAGAAAACCACATGGTCCCAAACCGTTTAATCCCGTGACCGTGTCTTTTTTCTTATTTCTGATAGCTCTAAAAGTGTTGATGTTGGCTCTGGGCAAGAAATTAGACTTTTACATGAAAAATTGTGACCGAGTATAAAACTAACTATTTCACTAACTTAACCAACATAAAATCAAAGAAGGCATAAAGTTTGTGTGTCAGGGAGGTCTAAGGAGTAAATTGCGTGTATTCAAATTCCAAGAAAAAATTTGGGATTAAACGGAAATCACATAAGCCACCATATAATCACATAACATCATGATCGCAACACAGTCAATCACTTATACCACCTCATAATCACACCATTAAAAAAGAATAACATATACACTCCAAATCACGTTTAAAAGAATCACATATACCACCTTATAATCACATGATTAAGAATCCCATATATTACCCTACAATCACATATACCACCCTGTAATCACATGATTAAGAATCACATATACTACCCTATAGTCACATAATCAAAAATCACATATACCACCCTATAATCACATAATTATGAAATCACAAATACTACCTCACAGTCGTAGTGTTATGAAGTCACACAGAGTTAAGGGATCATATACACCACGTCATCTTTAGTTTTACACAAGAGTGGAAGAGAACATAGATATGACGCGAAGCATCCTAGAAAGGCTATTATTAATTATTTGGATAGCACCACAGTATAATAGTATATAAGTATATATAGTATATAAGTTAATATAGTAATCACTAGTCAAGAGTGTAATAATAAAAAATAAACATACAGTAGACCAGGGGTGTCCAATACGTTGATCGCGATCGACCAGTCCATCGCAAAGCCAATGCCGGTAGATCGCACATAAGTTAACTGTATATGATGCTCCATGAGCATCGGAAAACAGGGCGAAATAGGCATTATGAGAGGGGCTAATCACACCAAAAGCGTTTATGGCAGTTGCAAGCGCCTTTTTTGAATGATATTCTATGGACAGGGAGCGTTTGCGCGCTGTTTAAGCTATGTTAATGCGTGCTGAGCGCCTTGCGGTTTTTGCCGCCGGCCGCAGCACGCGCCTTTGAAGGAACGCTGAGAGCGCAGAAGCGCCCGACGTCATTCGCGTCTTTCCATTGTCCAATCGAATGAGGGGAGAGGCGGGCCTTACGTTGTAGTAAGGGAAGTTTACAGTTGCTTTGAAGAACCGGACTCCACTCGCTCACTCTCTCCTGTGTTTGTGCACCTCTCATCCTCAAACAAGGTCAGAGCAAGCGCCCTCTTTTTAAAGTTTCTGCTAATATGACAGTTAACAGCAAAAGAGCGCTCACGCTTCAATATTTGATTGACAAGACAGCTGACTCTGTGGTTGCCTAGCAATAGAAAGCCGTGTCGCACTGCTCTTTTTTTAAAGCGAGGCTTCTGATACTGTTGTCTTTTTATAGTTTGTTTCACTAAACTGCGTCTCCGCTATTTTAAAGGGGGGGTTTAATGGTATTTCAAGCATTCTGACTTATTAACACAGTTATAGAGTTGTTTCCTCATGCTAAACGTAGGCAGTGTCAAAAATGCAGTTGGGCGTGTTTCAGAGTATTTCTGTGCCGAATGCACTTCGCCAGGGTTCGTACAAGTTTCGGCTAATTTTTTTCGATTACGGTTCTAACTGACGTTTCAGGGGTTTTCGATACGTATCACTTCTTTATATGGGCTTCCGCCGGAAAACTTCCCCCGGAAAACCCCGCCCAGCCGTCAGTCAGCGGGAGACGCCAGAGCTTGCTAACAGCTTATCAGGCCACTCAGCTTTGTTGAATTTCAAAAGTCAACAATGGCACAACAAGAAGTGTGTTTTTGAATGTAAGGAGAAGACGTCCAGCCTTATGGAAACAATGGTTATAGTTTATTATCCGGATTAGCAGCGGAGTTTTGCGTGTGTGTTTGATGCGGTGGATTTTCAGAACCGGGTCATGACGAGTTACACGTGGTAAGTAAGACTTCTGTCTTATGTTGGAAATAGGTGCGTGTATATTATATAAATGACACGAACATGTAGTGAATCATAAGTTAAAACAGTGTTGTATAGTGTTGCATGACTCGTACTCCCTCCTCCCGCAGTATAACTCCTCCTTCTTCATTTTTTCGTACGTTATCGGAAAGATTCGGTAAAGCTAATCTTTCTTTTATAAATCTGATTAAACTAAAGACTCTTCAGAGATATAAAGGATGTCATACTACTCTAGGTACTCCAGATTAATATCAGAAATGCAGAAACAGCGTGTGTTACGTGAGCTGTAAGCAGTACTAGACATGTACTCAATGACTTTTTTAACTCCTAAAAAAGAATGGAGTAGCCTAATGGGGACAGCCTTAAATTCAATGTAGAGATATGCAGTATAGTCCTAATACGCTTTTAAATTGTCGTTAAAAAATGTAACTGTGTTTTTTAGCAGGTAGATCTTGTCGGCTTTATCATTTTAAAAGTTTTAAAAGTAGATCACCACACAAAAAAGTCTGGACACCCCTGCAGTAGACAATTTAAAGTAGTAATATAGGCCAAGTACACTCAAGGACCCTGGCCCTTGCCATTCAGGATAGAGATGGAGGCAGGCACAAAAGAGTTTTTGAAACGATTGAGTCTGCATTTTGGAACTCTATACCTTCTGCCTGAGGGCAGGAGCACATACTCAAGATGTAAGATGTGTGAAGGGTCGGCCAGAACCTTGTGCGCCCCTCTGGACAGTGACTGTTCATATAATAATTGAAGGGATGGGAGGTTGTTTGCCTCTATAATTTTCATGGCAGTTTTAAAGATGTTTGAGAGTCTGTTCTTTGATTGTACAGAAAGGTTGCCATACCAGACTTGAATTCTATAGGTTATTACAGTGGTTCTCAAATGGGGGTACGCGTACCCCTAGGGGTACTGCAGGGGGTACGTGAGAGAAAGTGGAAACTGACATTTAGAAATAAATCAATAAAATCAGTAAATCATGATGACATTATTTTTATATGACATTAGGACTACACAAAGCATGCATTTAAAAAAATCTTAAATTTAAAGCACATTGTACAAAATGCATGTGCGAGTTCAACCTGTTGATCATGTCTGGCGCATGCGCTAAGGTTTCAGTTCAGCAGCTTTATAATTGCTTGAAATAATTTAAGTTAGGAGAGGTGGCTTCTTAAAAAAGAAAAAACAAACCAGAGTCTCAAAAATACCAGCAGTTTCGTGATAAATACTAATAAGCAATAAACCTGCTCTGGGGCATCAGATATAATAACTGTCTCACTCTCATTTCACTGTATTTTAAAGCTAAATGTTGTCTGGTTAAGGGGTACTCGGCTTGAAAAAATCATAAAAAGGGGTACTTCAGCCAAAAAAGTTTGAGAACCACTGGGTTATTATACTCTCTAGAACAGCTTGGTAAAACATTGTCATCTTTTTATTGACGCCATACAACCTCAACCTCCTCAAAAAATACAGTCTTTGCTGGAGTTTAGCACATAGGTTATCAACATGGATCTGCCATGTGAGCATATTGTCAATGTGAATGCCAAGGTACTTATAGGAATGCACCTGTTTAATTGGGGTGTCATGAATAACCACAGAACTGTGGGCCCTGACTGCTCTGGGATCAAACACCAGCTCTTCTGTTTTTTTTCTCACATTCAGGATCAGTTTATTGGCATCACAACACTGTACAAAGTTTTCTTTCTCACAATAGTAAGGATGGGGATCTTTGTCCTTGTACAGTAGGCTCAAAATGGCTGTGTCGTCAGAAAATTAAAAAATGTAATTTCCAGTATGTGTTCTCCTACAGTCATTAGTGTAGAGTGTAAACAACACTGGTGAACTTACACAGCCCTGAGGAGCTCCAATGTGTGTTGTCTTTTGATCAGGAAGGGGTTAATCATTTTCTCGATCAAAAGGTGAGGTTGAACTGTATTAAAAGCAGAACTAAAATCTACAAAAAGCAAACGTGCATAGGCATTGTTATCCTCCAGATGTTTTGAAATCAGATGTGTTATGCTATTTACAGCGTCATCTGTGCCTTTTTTATGCCTATAGGCAAACTGTTGTGGATCCTGCTGTGAATCTGTGTCAGCTCTGAGCATGAAGACCAAGATTTTTTCTAGGCATTTCATAACAACGGATGTCAATGCGATCGGTCTGTAATCATTATTGTCCTTTGGACAAGAGTTTTTTCGGGACAGGTGTAATGACAGATTTTTTCCACAGACTTGGGACAGTGTGAGTGCTTAAAGATTGCTGGAAAACAGGCCACCAAGCCGGGGTTAGTTCTTTTCAAAAGTTTTTAACAAGAAACCAGGAATGCCATCGGGACCAGTTGACTTTTTGGAGCACACCTGTTTAAAGACAGACTACACCACATGCTTTTCCACATAAGGTGTGTATTCCGGGTCACATAGGATGGACTCCTGGGTGGTGTTACACTCATGGGAATAATCCTCTATCTCGAACCTGCTGTAGAATGTGTTTAATTCATTTGCTTTATTGAGTTCGTCTGTGGAGATAAATGGTCTCTTGCTAGTTTTTTGGAATTTCATGTAGCAAATGGTTCCTCATAGATGTCTTATTGTCGCTTTCGAGCTGCCCGTAGCAGCTGATTGAGCTCTTGTTGTATTGTTTTTAGTTGCAGTCGTTCACCACTCCTAAAAGCAGCCTTTTTCCTGTTAATGCACTCTTTCACCTCTTTTGTTATATATGGCTTATTGTTGGGGTACATGATAATATCTTTTTTTCCACAATATTATCAACACAGAAAAGAATGTAACTTGTTGTTGACTCAGTGGTATCGTCTATGTTTGTGCTATGAAAAATACTCCAGTCCGTGCAGGAAAAACATTCCCTGAGTGTCTCTATACTGTCTGCCGACCACACAGCCACACTTTTGGTTAGTGGTTTGTTTTGCTTGAGCACAGTCTTGTAAGTTGGTATTAAGTGTATGGTATTGTGGTCAGAGTTTGCTAAAGGAGGCTTTAATTTGGAGAGATAGGCATCTTTAATGTTACCATAGCATTTATCAAGCGTCTTTTTCCACGTGTTTTACTTGTGACATATTGTGCAAAGCCAGGGAGGGAAAGTTCCAGTTTACAGTTGTTAAAATCACCCATAATAAAAATGGGGGCATTTGGGGTTCGCTGTAGCTGACAGTGAACACAATCCGCGATAATAGAAGCAGCTCTCGCTGCATTACCACTTGGTGGAACGTATACTGCCCAAACAACAACATTCCCAAACTCTCTGGGAAGATAAAATGGCCTTAGGCTAACACGGAGTATTTCGACATTTTGGTCTCTCTCAGTGTGTGTTGTGTGCACCATCTGTTACTCACGAATATGCACAGTCCGCCTCCACTCTCTTTCCCCCGGTGATTCAGTCCTATCAGCCCGAATAAGAGAAAAGCCATCTATTTCCACAGCTGAGTTTGGAATGTCTCTGTGGAGCCAAGTTTCCGTGAACACCATAAGACTTGAGTCCTGGTACGCGAAGCAGCCTTTGATGTTAATGTGACGCTCCTTCATTTTATTCCGTAGAGACCTGGCGTTGCACAGGATCATGGAGGGTAACGGTGGCCGGTTCTTCCTCTGTCTGAGTTGCTGTCAGTTCCTTTCTTTTACTGTCTATGGTCAGTTCTCGCTGTTTCTTGAAAATGTGAAGTAGCAGAACATTATCTGTGATGGTTGTGGTTAGGGTTTGGGTTAGAGGAAGGGAATAGAATATACAGTTTGTACATTATAAAATGCATTACGTCTATGGAATGTCCCCACAACACATGGAAACCAGAATGTGTGTGTGTGTGTGTGTGTGTGTGTGTGTGTGTGTATGTGTGTGTTTACGTTCTATTGAAACCTTATCATGGTTTTAATATAAGGAAAGTTACATTCCTGTTACAAGACTCATTATGCAAGTCTTTTGTTTCCTAAGCTGTCAATCACTGATTATTCAGGAGCTTTCACACCTCTTTACATGCAGCATTTCCCAGGCAAAAGTGTCTTAGAAATTGTAAATCAACATATTGTTTCATGCGAATGAGTAGTCAGAATGATTTTCACTTCATTTTGAAGAAAAAACTCTAGACTACTAGATCCTGTTTTAAAAACATGTTTAGAATGAGTTTTGTGGACTTAAATCAGTGACTTAAAAATGTAGCTTTTTCAAAAACCACGCATAAACATTTTCCTCTCAAAAATACATGTTGCTCATATAATATTGTAGCCCAGTTTGTGCTGAACACAGTGTTATGAGACTTTTGCCATTATTGAGCTCTATTTTAACGATCTAAGCGCATTGTCTTAAGCGCACAGTCTAAATGAGCGTGTCCAATGCCACTTTTGCTAATTTAACGATGGGAAAAATGGTTTGTGCGCCGAGCGCAGGGTCGAAAAGGGTTGTTCATATTCTCCTAATGAGTAATGGGTGTGTGTTGGGCGTAACATGCAATAAACCAATGAGAGTCTTAATGCTCATCCCCTTTAAGAGCCAGTTGCGCTATGTCTAATCCCTATTTAGATGACAGACTTTGTAAACTGAAAAACTAAGCGGAGGAAGAAGATCCCCAGTTTAAAAATAATGTTAAAAATGTGGTGTTTTCATTTTTATTGAATTTAAAAAATTTTGGATTATAAACTTTAAAAGCCTTTTTCTTTCAGTCATATAAGTACTAATAACAGGCTTTTAATTGCTGTAAATGTATTGATATCCTACATAATCATTGGAATCTCATAAAATAATTTGCAAATATGCAAGAAAAGGTTTGTACTCTAAAAATACAAACAAGAGATAAAAAATTACAAACGTGCAGACAACCAAAGCGTTTCAGCACTCAAACAGCGCCATGAGATTTTTAAAAAGCATACTTTAAAATGTTTCTCATCTCACCATATCCACAGGTACAGTGTCATCATATACAAGAAATCCGTATGGTAGCATTTAAAAACATTTAAAAATAGATGCATTTGTTTAAAGCAAAGCATTTATTTACTTACCAGGCTACAGGTGAAGCAGCTCTTCGCGCCTTCTAATGTCTCATATTCGGTCCTCATTTATGTCCAAGAGACTCAATAATAATCTTTTACATTCAAAACTTTAATCTTTAATATTTAAAAGCATTTATGTGCAGCTACGCATTCATGTATTTGATAAGCAAACCCGCGTTGTCATCCCGTTTATAGGCGCATATTACTAACGCGCTCTTTATAAACATATTGCCCCAGGTTTTTGTTAGTCAATGGCGTAGTCTATTTTAGTTGCCTCAAAATAGCAACACCTCAACAATGCACATGAACACACCTCGTTTTCAGACCAAAACGGCCATGGGTGCAAAATTGGGTGCAAATGCATTTGCTATTTAAACAACGTGGCGCTAAATGTGAAAATGATCATTGCACGGGTTGATACTAGCAAAAGGCACTTGCGTCCCGCATTGAGCTGCATTGCGCCGGTAGTATAATAGAGCCCATTATGATTTCAAACAACTGAAAAAAGCACAAATGTCAGTGCAGGTCAAAACTTTTTCAGGGCCTTAAAAACCCCTTAGACCCCAGAGGGTTAAGAAGACCAAATTTTAACATTTGTTGATATATTGTTTTATAATTGTATAATAATGTATTTGTTTGACACAGACAGTCAAAATGTATTGCTTACGCACATTTCAATATACATTTTGTGCGTACACATGCTTTATAAATGAGGCCCCTTGGATAATAATTTAAGGGTTTCAGTCTAGTATACAGCTTTTGATGTGCTTAAACTGTCATGCATCTAAGGGCTTACCCAGCAACACAGCACCATTAATACATATCAACCAATAATTAAACACACAGGATAATTCTCTTTATATAAAAATTTCTAAGAGTAGTTTGGTCCCAAAATGTCTGGGGCCTTCTTTAGAGACGGATCTTGTCCAATTTAGTAACACTTTAGCAACTGCCTAGCAACCAAGCTAACCAAGCTTGTTTGTTTTAATTAAGGAGGACTATGAATGATATATAGCCTATGAATAAACTATAATTAATAGTGTTTTTTTTATTCTTTCTGGCCTTTAAGATACGTGAAAAGCTTAAGGCCTTGGGGCTTGGAGGCTTTAAGAGCATAAAGTGGAGAAAGGATGAAGTTGGACAGGTTTTTCATCTGACTGGCAAACGCACCGCTAATTGAAACGACAAATGTGATATGAACTAATTGTCAATGTACTTCTTTAAATTGAACTTTAAACTATACTACAATAATAATAATACAAAAATATATCACATAATTTTGTTTTAACTCTGCTCAAGTTTATATTCAAAACAATATTTCTTTTTTACTAACTACCTTACTGTATAGCAATACAAATATGGATATTAATACAATATAATTACTATAGGGTGATACAGTATTCTGTATACTGTTTTTATACCCTACTATAGTATATTTTAGTAAATCATCTAGTAAATTAGCTAAGAATTTTACTATACAGTTTACTGCAGTAAATGATATAGTATAATAGTCTTTTTTCATGTGGGTTAATTTAGAAAGGGTGATGGACATTTGTCTAATGTTTTCAAATTAGCATAGGAATTAAACCATGTAAAGCAGAAAATACCTTGTGATTGTTTTTCTTTCTCTGCTTTCCTCTCTTTCTCTTCAGCTCCTAAAATGTATCGTTTTAATGCCATAGTTTGCCAAAGCCTACCACCGTAACCTCACTAAAATAAGTATTTTTTATCTTTATTGAAAGATGTAATGTAAACATTGCATTGTCATACGATAGTACATTACCCATAATCCAGAACGTTTCATTTTCAAACATGCGCAATGAGACACACCTCCGCATGCGCCATCGCATCATTAACATTATGGTTTTGTATTTATTATCATTTTACTGTAGTTTTTATAATCATAGTTTTTTTTCACCTACTGTCTTTGTGATCCCTGTTTTAATCAATAAGGTCCCTGCGCATGCAGTACGTACTGCCTGCTGATTGCGTCTATGAGATTTATGCAATGACACAATTTTTATGTGTGAAGGGCCCTGGTCTTGTCGCAGGGCCCTAGAAAATTGCCCGTATTGCCTGTTGGACAGGCCCGGCGATGTTTGTAAATGAAGTCTGCTTAACTCTTTCCCCACAATTAAGATAATTTTTTTTATGTTAATCTGCAAAACACAATACCCACTTACCCATTAAAAAAAAACTGAAGCCAGAACATTATTTACTCATTTTAAACTCTGTGTATGTTTTGATAATCATTCTGATCTCTAACAAAATTCCTTTACAAAAATGCAATTATTTAAGCTTTTTGCTAACAATTTTTTTTTTTAAGAAAAATACCCATATTAAAGAGTGTATAGCAGAGAAAAAATATAGATATGAAACTTTTCCCCTGTTTTGTTTGTTTATTGTTTGTTTGAAAGCAGATGGTCTGTTCTTTCATTTGATATATTTACGTAATATATATGTTATATGTTATATTTTTTCCTGGAAGGCATTTTTTGTGAAACTTTTGTGAAAATCACAAAAAATGCTGGATGGCAATTAAAAAAAAGGCTGGCGGGGTGCACAATGTTTGAAAAACGCTTTGGAAAAGGAGACGGGCCGACTACCAAAACACACTTATAGCCAATCAGCAGTAAGGAGCGTGTCTACTAACCAACATCCTTGCCAGGTTGCGTATGTGTGAGGCGGGTCTTTTAAAAGAAGGTCCAGTTATTGGGGTAGGGGCGTGTTTGTTTAGGTGATTTCAAATATCAACATTGTGAACTCCGCCTTTAATAAAAACAGAACATTTTGTGCTAGTGTAATGCAAACTCTTCATGTGCCTGAGGAAAAATCTAATGGAAATGGTGCATGAATTTGCATTCTTTGAAGCAAAACAAACCACAGAAGAGATTAGGTCTTATTAATGAAATCCACAGCCTTAAAGCAGGCATGTGGAAACATAATCAAATACAGTGCATAATAAAAATACATTTTCAAGAAGGAGTCTAAATTGGAATTAAATCATTCAGATAAGCTGTGAAATAGCATTTACATTAACACTTAATAATGTGACCGGACTGATGTGTTCATGGTACAAGGTTCAAATTGGATTTGATAATTTTGAGATGAACATGGGCTTTCAAGATGTTCATACTAGCTCATATGTACTAACTGCTTGCACTTGACACATTTGTTATTTTTAATTACTTTGTCAATTTTATCTATGTTTTATACACATATGTAATGAGGAGTCTTTGAATTAAAGAAATTTAAAGCATGTCTGATATGTTATTTTGATTTTCTTATTTAGATTCTGCTCAGTAATTCAATAAAATCCATTATTTCTAAGTGTTTTGGTTTTGTGGACACACTTAGTATGTGGCATGACATCAGTAATGCTCATTTACATACACACATTTAAATAAACAAACTGAGAGCCCTATACAGTGGCCAGTGATGTAAAACAATTCTTCAATGTAAATTACCTTTTTAAATTTAAAATGAAATCACATCATTGAATATTTTGTGATGTAGACTGACCTTTTAATGTTCATCTCATTTTAAAACTTGTTTCCAACAATAATAAAAGTGCAATATAATTTACTTTACATGCAGAAATATACTGTTAGATTCTGTGCTATGTTTTCAGAATACTGTGAATTTAAAGCCCTGTAAGTCCACATTCAGAGACTTTGTCCCAAATCACACCCTACACACTCACTCACTCACTATTCCCTACATTAGTTTCCTAATGATCCACCTGAAATCAAGTTAACAAGTTCCGAAGCATTAATGATGGACACCTGCTGCTAATAGGGGATTATCACGCTGTTACATAGTACTTCCGCTGTCAAAGATCTTTGTGCACGGCCGCTTCCGGTGTATAACTCAATTGAAGAAATACAGATTATTTAGGGCTTAGTAATTTCTGTTAATATAGCTTTTATTGCTATAGACCTCACTAGTTCACTTTTGTAAGCATATGGTGCTGAGATGCACCTAATGATGTTTTTACACTGCTGTTTTACACTGCTGTTAATGTTATTATTGCAAATTCTTTATGTAATATAAAAACCTGCTATCACGTAATTCTTTTGTTAGGGGCCATTTTCACATAAGATGGAAAGTCATGTCTAATTAAATATAATGCCTGTCATTAATCATATTGACTAAACATCTTATACTCGAAGGACATTTATTACCATTGTATTATATTCTGATTTTTATTTATTTTGAGAACACAAACGTTTATAGTAATACAATATATTCAATTTTATTTTATTCGTTTTATATACAAGTGCTGGTCATATAATTACAATATCATCAAAAAGTTGATTTATTTGTCATTGGTAAGATAATTACAAACGTGGTAAAAATGTATGTGTTGTTAGCAGCAAAAAAGGAAAAAAAAAACGCGAAACTGATCTCAATACTTTACTTATGCGTTGTTTGATAAAATTTGTTTGCTCGCACCCCTCAACCGCTAGCCCGACAAGCATATTAAGGCTTCAGACAACATGCAGTACAACCAGGCGCGAAGCCCAATCAAAAAAAAAAAATACTACTCTGTATAGTTAGACATGGATACTACTTTATGTGGTGTATTTTATAGCATGTTATGTTAAAAAACAGTAAAATTATAAGTAAGCCTGATAACTATTTGAAAACTATTATAAAGCAGTTGAATGTTGCGTTACATTATGGTTCTAATGAGAAAAATATTCCCAAAGCAGCTTTCAGCCATGATCACTTTGAGAACTTTTCTTGCAAGCAAGTGGAAAACGTATTTTAAATAACAAACACGTTATAAATATGTGCTGCGCACTTTCCTCTCAATAACATAAACACACAACAAATATGACAGCGGGGTAAAACAATAGAAAGCATCTGATCACATGTTGTTTGATATCTCTCTAACTCAGCACTATAAGTCACGCCACGTTTATTGCTACACTTTATACAATATAACCTATTGCTTTTAAGCAACAAATAGCCTATCATAAGTTTCTATAAGCCTACTGTGTAATTGAGACATTAATTTAAGAAATGCATTAAAATCAGAAAGACGTAGCCTGCGGAAATATATAGTGGGTTCACTTCGATCCACACCACACCAGACGTTCTTGGTTTGCTTCTTATTTATTAAATCGAGGCAATTGTTTGATTAAACATTGATTAATATTGAGATACAATATATATAAAACGAAATTCACTTTAAAGAAAGTCTTTCTACAAAACAAACCTATGCAGGGCTCGCAAATTGTACTTAATCCATGCCCACCCATATGTCACGTTCTGCATCCGCCACGAGTACAACCAAATAGTAAAGACGGCACGCAAATGACAACTGAGTTTGTTTTTTCTTGCATAACATTTTAACACAAAATTCAAAACTCAAAATGCCGTGATTATAGTACACAATCATTTACACATTAAATAAATATTCCTGTCATTATCATATTGACTACTACATCTTAATACTCGAAGGAAAGTTAATACCATTTTATTAGTTAATACCGTTTTTTATTTTTTATTTGTGAGAACACAAAACTTTGCAGAAATACCATATATTCAATTCTATTTTATTGCTTTATATTCTATATATAAATAATTCCCCATTTTCTATGGTTTCTTCTCTTGTAAAGCTGCTTTTAAACACTGCAATGTTGTTAAAAAGTGCCGCATCATCCACTTCTAGTCGGGAATCCAAGAAAACCTAGGTAGGATTGGCGTTGTTTGTTCGACTTCCAACAGAGCAGTGACATGTAGCCTTCGTTTCAGCCACTGTTGAACTGTGCCGGAAGCGGCCGTGCACAAAGATCTTTGACAGCGGAAGTACTATGTAACAGCGTGATAATCCCCTATCAGATCACTGATAAACAGATAAACAAAAAAGTGAAGAGATGAGCAGAAACACTTAGGGGTGGTTTCCCGGACTGGGATTAGACTAGTCCTAGACTAAAACATTTTTAAGAGCTGTTCAAACCAGAGTATGTGAGCGGAGTGGAGTGGAAAGAAACTTGTGTTTTCTTGACATTGTGCCTTTTAATATTACACAATGAATCTTTTGATGATGTAATCACCTCCCCGCAATCGCGTTCTTCTTTGTCATCATACCCTTGCTCTGTAGTATTTCAGAAACTCTTTTTTTCTGTCTTTCTTTAGCTGTGCTTATAAACTCATTCACCGCCAGCCTTTTTGAGAAAAGTTGCCCACCTGCATTTTTGTGATTTTAACAAAATTTTAACAAAATTCCTTGCAGGGAATTTTTTTTCTATAAATATATAAACATACAAATTATATCAAATTAAAGAACACACCCTCTGCTTTCAAACAAACAATAAACAAACAAACAAAATGGGGAAAAAACGTTTCATTATATATTTACTTTTTCTACTTAATTTACCACTGAAATATGGATATTTCTCTTCAAAAATACAACATTTTGAGCAAAAAGCTTAAAAAATTGCATTTTTGTAAAGGAATTTATGTTAGAGATCAGACTCAGAATGACTATCAAACATAAAGGCAGTTAAAATAAATCATTAAATCTTTTTAACTTCCGTTTTTGATAAATTCGGTTTGGCGCCATCTGGTGCATAAAAGCGGTATTACACTTTCACTTTGAAATTCATCCAGAAAGGCATATTTATTAGTTAAATATGAACTCATAAATGACGAGATAACTCGTCAATGGCGGTGAATGAGTTAATAACTTATGAATTCATCCATCATATAATGCAAAGGCAGAAATCGCGAAGGGATTAGTAAAATATAATTAAAAATTTAAATAATAAATAACATGATATTATATTAATGTTTGTGTAGTTAAACAATACAAAACAAATGCAATTGGGGCCAAAATATATGTTTAGAAAAATTTTCAGTGCCCCTCCCTGGTCTCACAGTGTTTTTGGTTCTTGCTCATGACTGAGTGATAGTGGAGCTTTTTCGGAGCGAGAGAAAATCACGACGCTCCGACATTCAAAAAATCTGCTTCTCGCTCCTGGCAAAATCACGCCACTCTGCTCCCACTCCGCACCACTCACATACTCTGGTCCAAACAGAAAACAACTTGCACTTACATATCTTAAAATACAACAGGGCCCTTTGTTTTGCCACAAAATGCACACAGGTAATGTTTTTAGTAAGGCGTGTTTGTTAAAACTAGTTATATTTCCAAATTAAACTAAAGCCTAGTCCTGGGGCCTCATTTATAAAAGTGCGACGTAGGAACTGTCCTACATTTCACCTAAGACCATTTCTGAAATGATCGTATGTGTGATTCAGAGAAAAGGAGTGTACGCACAAAAAAACGTGCGTAAGCCTCTTTTCCAGATGTGCGGTTTATAAATCACAAATGATCTTGAAATTGTGCGCAGCTGAATGCTCTTAGAACTCCGCCTTGTAACCGCCCCTAATTTAATTCATTAGCATATAAATAATCAATCATCAAAGGCCAAATTTTCCGACTGCTACAATGGCAAGTGGTAAAAAAAAAATTTCAGCGACGCAGAAATAGAAGTCCTCCTCGTCGAGGTGCAGATGCGGGCAGGAGTACTGTTTGGAAACCTCTCCAGTGGCATTTCCAACAAATCTAAATATGTGGCTTGGCAATGTGTTTGCCAGGCTGTGAATGAGGTCGGGGGGCAGCAAAGGTCCCTGAAGGAGGTAAAGAAGAAGTGGGCCGATTTAAAATTAAAATCTAAAAAACGTCTTGCACAACACAAGGCCAGTGTGCAGACCACGGGAGGTGGAAGGGGCAACACAAGCCTCACTCCAGAGGAACTTGTTTGAAGCAGAAATTCGCTTAATGTTTTGTCTAAAACTACACTTATTTTCCTAGGTCATTTGCTCATCAAGAAACTAAATCTTAATGTAAGAATCTTTAGATATTTTTACTGAAAGACAAAAATATAAAAAGTCATTTTTTGCAGTGTATCACATCTGTCATTCTTATAATTTAACAGAAACATTTACCTGTTGGTTTAGCTGGTGAATCAACTCCCGTCGTCTTCTTAGAGTAGTGGCATGGGTGTTCAATTCAGCAGGTAGCGGTGGGTGATCCTCTCCTCCGAGGTCCATGCGCATGTCCTCCTGTCGCATCTCAATACCATAGCTCAGAGATATATTGTGCAGCACACAACAGGCAAAGATAATCTTGCACACCTTTTGGGGCTCATATAGCAGCTTCCCTCCAGATGCATCCAAACACCGCCACCTTCCCTTAAGCATACCAATAGTGCGTTCCACTACCGACCGCGCACCGGCATGGGCCGTGTTGAAGTGGGCTTCTTCGGGTGTCTGTGGGTCCGCCACGGGGGTGAGAAGCCATGGCTTTAGAGGATAACCTCTGTCACCTAATGGTGTAGAGGTAATTTGTTATATGCGTTTTAAAGCAAGAAACGAGAAAGTAAAATAAAAATTGTTTACCTAGAAGCCAACATTCTCTGCCTGCTCCAGCCTCTAGACGGTTCCCCACACGCGAATTGCGCAATATGAATGAGTCGTGGGTCGACCCTGGCCATCGTGCAACAGCATTCACAATTGCCATACGAGCATTGCAAATGAGCTGGACGTTAATTGAGTGGAAGTTTTTTCTATTAACATAGGCATACTCATTCACATGGGGTGCTCGTATGGCAACGTGAGTGCAATCTATTGCACCGATGACGTCTGGGAATCCCGTAATGCGCAGGAAATCTTCACTCACATCTCGCTGTTCTTCGTCAGTATAAGGAAACTTGATGAACCGAGGAGACAAACAAATGAGTTCTTGAAGAACATCAGGCAAAATCCTGCTGAACGATGGCTGGGAAATACCTGACAGGTCTCCTATTTCTCTTTGGAATGTTCCTGTAGCCAGGAAACCAAGAACTGTGCATATTTGCACCTCAGCAGGTATGGCCTGGTTGCGTTTTGTGCGCCTCTGTAAGTGCGGCCCTATTTAGGCACAGAGGTCCAACACAGTGGCTCTTGGTAAGCGGTACCTGCTCATCAGCCATTCATCGCTATGTGCCAAGAAGTCGGCTCGGTCGCCAAAAATTCTCTCTCGCCTTATTGCGCAGTTGGCAATATCTTCTAACAGTGCCAATGCTGCCATAGTTCCTCTCGCAAACCACGTCCCTATTGATCCTTTAATAGCATATAGATGGACCAAAATGTTTTACACGTGTGGACCTATTAGCTACATTAATTTCCTTCAATGATCAATTATATGAACGGTTTTTGGGAATGCGGGTTTGTGCTGACGTAAACTTAATTGATTAATAACTTGATTGTGCAAACCAAAATGTGGTCCGTCTGGCAATACACCTAAAGTAGTAATACTACTAGTACTATTACTAATCATAATGATAACAATAATAATATCACTTACAATACCATTACTACACTGTAAACCCCAATTAATAGTACTCAAAACTTTTGCAGAAACTGATTAGGCTACATTATAATTTTTGAGGTAAGTAAATAAATTTTTTTAAAAAGTAAGATTTTTTGAAAGTTACATTCTAATAAAACTTAAACATTTATATTTTATTTTAATTTTTTAAGTGCTTTGTGCTTAAAAATATTGTTTAACATATGCAATTTTTTTATTCTCTAATTATGTTGATACAATGGTAAAATTAAATAGAAATCCAATATCTCAAAAAGGCATATTATTAATACAGATGACGACGTGAAAACGGCTTGTTGACGTTGTAAAAGTTCCGAATATGCCTACCTGCAATAATGCAATATTACCACAAGGAAACGTGCATACGTCAAGTCGGAACCTGACGTGGAGGTAAGTACTTTTCCACGTCAAAGATGAGTTTTATAAATCTGAGCGTTAGAGTGGATTTGAGCGTACGCACGGTCTTAGATCAAATCTGTGCGTAAAAACGCTTTTAAAATGAGGCCCCAGGATTAAGCTAATCCCTGTCCGGGAAACCACCCCTTAGAGACACAAAGACTTAGATGAACATCAACTGAAAATAAAATAAGACATTAAATCTCTTCAAATCTCACCAGAGGAGCATTAAACATTTCCACAAACACCATTACTATTTTCACTTTTAAACAGCTTTGACTTTATTTCTGTTATACATCTACAAAAGTTCTTACTGAGAACGAACGGGGGTTTACTAGATGATAGCCTTTTATTTAAAGTTACCATTATGGTGATCAGTATGTTCATTATTTATATAACTGTGTCTTTTTGATGCAAGTTTGTTATGGCAAAGAAAATAAAGAGAAGATAGACTCTTGTGAGGTTGGATGCTTGATTGTAATGAGACTGTGGATGTTTGATTGTTGATCAGTAGTTTGTGTTATCAGCTTTGTTTTACTGCATCATAAGAATTAGTGGTATTAAAGTAATCGGATAGCTTGACAGAATTGTATACATATAATGGAAGTTTTCTAACTATGTATACAATATGACACACACGGACATAAAAAATCAGTGTATTGTGTTACGACCCATGAGGTTTTTGTATGTGTTGTGTTCGTGTTGCTGTGGGTGTTTTCTGTCTCTCTGCTGCAGGTGTTCTGTGTCTTGAGTCTGAGCGTAACAAAAGTAGAGGCGTGTCCAGGATCTTTTTTTGGAAAACCAGGATGCTTGATTCATGTTTCATGTTATATGTATGCATTTTTAACTATGGTGACCAAAGAAAATGGGAAAATAGTTAATCTGCATAATTTATTCATGATGCAATGGCTAAGAGCTGGCTCTTCTAAGGAAGCCGAGCCAGAAAAGCCAAATCTATAAAAAGAGCCGCATTGGTCTGTTTGCTGATTGTTCCTCAGGTGTGTCTTGTTCTCCCTGATTAATCTGTGTATTTAAATGTGAATGTAATATGTTGGTTCTTGTTCTGTTTCTGGCTGTTTCCATTTCGGTTTATGTTTGTTTGTGATTCGGATTTACTTTAATAAATGTACTGCACTTGGATCCTCTGCCTGTCTGCCAACCCACCAATAAAACTAGAGAAGGTTTACAAGAAGTTTTGAAACGCACAAAACGGGGCTGGAAACATGCGTGTGCCAGTTTCCACGCAAAGGTTGTGATCTATAAAACAAACTTAAAAGGAAAAATGGGCTCGCAGTGTGGGATCTGAGGATGTTTCATGTACCCACACTTGCAGGTGATGTGTGATTTTATAAAGGGAACATTGCTTTGTTTTATAACAATTTGTCTTAATATTTTTTTGGCATATGCCATTTTTGTCTATAAGTCTATATTCAACATGACACTCTGCAAATTACGAACCATGTACATGTTAAAAATACAATGAGCTGAATAAACTCTGAGAGGTCTCTCAAATTCACAGCATGCAAAATCACCTCTTAAACCCAGACAGGTGGATCAGCAGCATCCTGCACCTAAACACATTATAAAGATAAAATTTTTTAAGTGCACATGTTTTTAATTTTGTATTGAAATCATCATGAAGCGATGGGTGAGATCAAAGCTTGGAACAGAGTTTGTATTCACAGTATGCTCTCAGCATCTGCACGTCATTGTCCATTACAGTTTTTTACAATCGCTATGACAATTTTTTTCAATACTTTTAACAAATTTCCTAAACTCTTAACTCACCAACACACCTACAACACACAATTGGCAAACCTGTGAATTTCATGCTCAAAATCAAACATTGTAAACTAAACTCCATCACTGATTTTCAAAGTACAATAATATGTAGCACAATACACTATGTCTTACTAAAACACTACAAACATGTCTCAAAATCAAATACTTTTTTAAAACACTAACATCAGATGCAATTACAGAAACTGCATTAGTTTATATGTGTCCAGACTGCATATTGTATTGACAATAGATGTGTTTTGCACTGCAGTTTCTTTTGAAGCCTCTCTACATTTTTGTTTAGTTGGGATTCTGTATTTAGCTGCAGAAATTCAATAAATAGACCCATCTCAGAGTGCTTTATAGAAATTACGGTTAATGAAAAAATGAAGACGGAGATAGAATTGCTGCAATAGAGTTTGTTTGCAAAAGGATATTACTGCAAGATAACAAAAAAATGCAATATAGCTGCCATTTATTATTTGAAAACAAAAAATACAAACAGAAAAAGAATAATGGGAAGAATAAAACATAATCTAATCTGCGCGGTCTTCTGCATTTGGCCACATGTTCTTATCCACATCACACCTGATATCTTCTCTGCAAGGCATCGTGGAAAGAATCTTTTGGCATGCCTTATCCACCCCTGCCAGTGTTCAGCTGTGATGTCTTGGCACGCAGCATCCATTGCATCCAGGAGGGACATTTGGTCATGTGGATGGTGGTCAAAAACTTTCCATCTCCAGGATGAGAAAAACTCCTTAACTCATTCCCCGCCATTGACGAGTTATCTCGTCAATTATGAGTTAATATTTAACTAATAATATGCCTTTCTGGACGAATTTCAAAGTGAAAGTGTATTACCGCTTTTATCCAAAACCGAATTTATCAAAAACGGAAGTTAAAAAGATTTCAAGATTTATTTTAACTGCCTTTATGTTTGATAGTCATTCTGAGTCTGACATCTAACATAAATTTGTTTACAAAAACGCAATGTTTTAAGCTTTTTCCTCAAAATGTTGTATTTTTGAAGAGAAATATCCATATTTCAGTGGTTAAATTAAGTGGAAAAAGTAAATATATAATGAAACGTTTTTTCCCCATTTTGTTTGTTTGTTTGTTTATTTATTGTTTGTTTGAAAGCAAAGGGTGTGTTCTTTAATTTGATATAATTTGTATGTTTATATATTTATAGAAGATAATTTTTCCTGCAAGGAATTTTGTGAAACTTTTGTTAAAATCACAAAAATGCAGGTGGGCAACTTTTCTCAAAAAGGCTGGCGGTGAATGTGGAGTTAATGGCGTTGAGGAAAGGAGAGAAGAAGCAAGGAAAAGGGACATCATCCTAGGATAAGTGTCAAACCATGCTGTGACTGCACGGGAATAGTGGAATGCCACATTGTCCCATGTGATCATGTATATTGGCAAGTGGTTTCTTACCTGTCCCCCTTTTTACCTCTGGTACAATTCTTTCGTGCAGGTCTTCTAAAAACAGGAGAAGGTGGTCGGTGTTGTAGGGGTGCACGATTGTTGGAGATTGTGGCGCACATGATGATGTTGGCTCCTCTCTGGCCCGGCACAGTCACTGTGGCCTTTTTGCCAAGTATGTTTCTTTTGTGCTGACACCTTTTTGATAAGTTAAAGATCATTACATGTGGGACTTACATGTTGGCCTCCAACTCCATGACTCTCTGAAAGTAATCATATACTGTATGTATACTATATGTACTAATGTCCTTGATGTGCTCACCATTCCTTTTCAAAAGAAACTTTGTATACAGTTTTTTTTTTAGTTGCTAACAAGCATTGTTCAATACTGAAACCATGTTTTCAAAACTCTTCACACAGTCTGCACTACCAGCATGATGTTGGCCGAACAGTTACTCTCACCTCCAAAACTCGCTCAGACCAACATAACACTGCAACAATTCTCATTCAGAATAGTGTTAATTTCGTCAGACGAGACGAGACGAAATATGTTCATCAACAACCTTTTTTTCCATGACTAAGACGAGACGATGACGAGACTGCATCAATGTCCAAAAACGCTGACTAAGACTAAAATAACATGCATTTTTGTTGACGAAAAAAGACGAGACTAAAATGTTTTGCATAAAGTAAAAACTAAGATAAAATCTCTCTTCATTTTCGTCTACAATTGTCTCTACTACATTTTATGCAATGAGGTCATATTTAAATGTGAATTCATTCATAAAAAGACTGCGTGGTCTTATTATGAAACTGCGCGTCTGTCAGAACTCCAAACGAGCTTGCACTGCTAAAGTCTCCATGCTAAGTGTTCACAATATATCATCCGTTTGCAGTTTTAGTCCACAAACGTATTACATATGAGAAATATTGATATTTCTCTGTTGTTTCTATTGGATTTCGTATCAAATAATCTTCAAATGGTTTTTCAACAATTGCACACTCAGAGATTCTACTATGGAGAAGGCATATGCGATTAGGTCAGTAAGAGTCTCATGTGTAAAATGAGTTCACACACATTATGATTAATATTTCACCCACAGCTAAAAAGTTTAGTGTTATGAGATTGTGTTGATGTTTTTGTGTCGTATTCTCGTGCACCTGTTGTCTTCAGTAACTTAGACTGGCTTGTCTTTCTGATCCACATTCGCTATTTACCAACATTGTTGATGTACCTAACATTATTCAAGTATTCTGAATGTACAGTATATTGTGAGGACAAAAGCTTATTATAAGTTACTGATCGCTGTCTGGGTGCTTTCCTATCGCCCATCACTGAATAAATGGTGACACAATTTACACGCGATAGAAATACGTCACCGCCATTAACAAAAATCATTCAACAAGTGTATTTTGTCAGGTGATTATGACATTTAACCAATATTTGAGATGTGTATAACACTATTTGACTGAAATGGTTAAAATGGACAAAAATGTTTTAACTAAAACTTGACTAAGATATATTAAGTCTTCTTTTGACTAAAATTAGACTAAAATGACGTGATGATGTCCTTCAGTTTTATTTCATTGTCAGCAATCACCATGTTGCCAATAGCAAGCTCCTGTTCGACATTCAGGAGATTTCCTCTGCCTCAGGGAGTTTGACGTTGAATCCTTAGAGCAGGGGTGGGCATTGAGGGCCACAGTCCTGCAGAGTTTAGCTTCAACCTTAATCGAACACACCTGAATGTCATTTCCAAACAGTCCTGAAGACTTCAATTAGATTTTTCAGCTGTGTTTGATTAGGGTTGGAGCTAAACTCTGCAGGGACACTGGCCCTCAGGACCAGGAGTTGCCCACCCCTGCCTTAGAGGGACAAAATACAGTTACATATTAGGGATCGGAGGCACAGTCACTGTAATACATGGTAAAATGATTTACACCTTTCAGTAGGAGACGCAATATTCTATCTTTTGGTTTCTCCAAAAATCTGAAGAATTGAGGCCACCGTGTCCCAGGTGAGATTTGTCTTTACTAGTTCACCAGCCTCTCTGTTTGATAGCCCATGGTTTTATGACATGGTCTATTATAGTAGCTCTTATTTCATCAGTTATCCTAGCTCTGGCCCTTCTTTGAGTGCCACCACGTATTCTAATTCCTCTCCATCCCCCCACTCCTCTCCCCTTCCCTTGCCCCACTCCTCTGTTCTCTGCATCACCAACCACATACAAGTACTGTATGTACCACTTCCAAAATAACTGCAACGCAACACACATCATTTGCGACGCGTCACATTTCTTATGTGAGGCTCTAGAAGTTTGCAAAGATAAGAGATTCCTTCCACGGAAAATCTATATCTTTTATACAAATATGTATTTAGTCTGTCCCTAAAAACTTTCTCTACGAAGTGCTCGTCTAGCAATTTGCACGCAAATATCCACAGGATTTGGGAAAAAAGGTGAAACCAATGCAACAGACACTGGTGAGTAGTTAATGCAGCTATATATTTATTTGGTCACAGCTGATTGGTCAAACTTCAGTCTGAGATCTCAAATCCAGAAAACAACCTTCCCCAGAATAGGTTAGCTGGGTAGTGTCAGTTATTATGGTGATGAACACTGCTCAAAGCTGAATTACTTTTATAGGACACAAAACCCAGGATTGGCACAAACTAATCCTAAAGTTATCTGGCTACCAGGTGGCAGAGATGGAAAGTGAGTTTGAAGTTTAAGATTGTCATTTATCAACAGAAACTGAGCTCTACAGGCTGAAGTACAGATCAACAAGAGACAAGGGGAACACTAAAAAACAAAACAAAACATAGAGCAGAACTCAACTTTCTTTCTGATTACCCACTTGGACTTAATGAAGATCCACTAGAGGGAAAGAGAATGTGGCTTGAAGAAAAACTCAAGAAGAACAATAGGAATATATCTCAAGTCAATGATAAAATGGACCTGAACTTCTCCCTACGAAAAAGAAAGGTGGTGTCTTATCAACCACCTGTTTCTATGATCAAACGGAGATGGCCAGCACTTTTCTTGGAACAAGAAGTAAGTTTAGCAGGTATTAAGTAAATATATTTTAATCATTTTTCAAATTTTTGTTTTTGGTATTGGTAGTTTCTTATTTGGTTTGGTCTGTTTAGGTAGGCTATATACCATATTGAGAGCCTTTAAAATAAAACCTCAGACCCAAATTAGGTTTTTATTTTAGATTAAAGAAATGCTTTCTTTATTCAGCAAGGAAGATGTTGGTACAGATTACATTCTTATCAGGATTATGGTGATCTAATTTATATGCACTCTACTTCAATTGTATTAATAAAAATAGATGTACTATACCACTCAGCCTTAAGTTTCATTACAGGTGCAGCAGCTAGGACTCACCACTGCACTCTGTATGAAACTGTACAATGGTCCTCCCTCAGAAGAAAATTCCATTTATTGATTTTACCCATTTATATTTCAAATTTTCTCATTTACCAAAATAGTGTTTACAGGACAAGGTTGTCAAAGTACATACTATTAATTTTTCCACCAACAAGAAGAGCCCTTGGTAAAAAAAAAAGCTTTCATCATCATGCACCAAAAGTCGGGAATAAACTCCAAAACACCTTAAATCTAGTATCACTTCCATCTATTAATACTTTTAAAAACGTTTTAAAGTCAACTCTGACTGAACAGTGCAATTGCTTTTAATTAGGTGTCTTATACAATTGTATGTTTGTATTTGCTGATGTTAAGTATAATGACTTTTTGTTTGTTTTTTCTAGTATGTATAGAGATTTGTGGTGTACTATGTAATCTATGTCCTGTCTTTTATGTATTGAAACTTTTGGCCGCCAGTCTTGGCCAGGACTCCTTGGGAGAAGAGTTACTGTAACTCAATGGGACCTTTCCTGGTTAAATAAAGGTTTAAATAAATAAAAATAAATACTGTATATGAATTCATGTGTCCAATTAAACTTAGTAAGCTCTAATCTGGTGTTCTCGAAGGCCAATTCTTTTCTTTAATTGCTAGCTCCCTTAAAGGTGCAGTGTGTAAATTTTAGCGGCATCTACTGGTGAGATTGCAAATTGCAAGCCACAGCACAGTCCACTGCACAGTCCACTGCTCACCCATCGCTTTTGAAATGCATAGAGAAGCTACGATAGCCTCATCATTGGAGACAACTTAGTAAAAAAAGTTTGTCCGTTAAGGGCTTCTGTAGAAACATGGCGGAACAAAATGGCGACTTCCAGGTAAGGGGACCCTCAGCGTATGTATATAAAAACGTCTCATTCTAAGGTAATAAAAACATAGCAGTTCATTATAAAAAGGTGTTTATACACCCCTAAAAATATAGTTTTGTATATTATTTTGCATTTTTGTCAAGAGATCCTTTTAAAAATTACACACTGCACCTTTAATCAAATAGTATTTTCAGTTATAGAAGGATCAGCCACTTCCTCCACAGCACTAGCTTTTTCTAACGGCATTTGTAAAACATCCAACTCAACCAAACTGGCCCGAAGAAATCTTTGCAAATTTTCCTTCAAAGTTTTACATCTAGGAGCAACCTCAATTGTATAAAACTCTGCAATTTGCAATAACTGCTCTTTTGTGCACGATAAAAGCAGTTTCTCAGATGGAGACTCCCGAAATATATCTAGACACTTAGGCTACTTACGGAAATCCTGTATCAATTACCGAAGTCATTTCGACGCACTTATTCACAGAATGAAATAATTGTTTCAAAATTAAACCACTAAATCATTTACACAAATCCTAAAGTTTTTCTAAAAAACTAAGCGAACAAAATTTGGCCGCTACATGACATTTCCACAAATTGTACAAATGACAAACAAAATTTCAGATTTAAATCTAAGTGAAATAACCAAAAGCAATCCCCAACACACATATTTACCTCATTTAAACATTAAGGGGTGGTTTCCCAGACAGTGATTAGCTTAAGGGGCTCGAGGCGACTTTAAATGCTGAAATCATGAACACCTGTGCACTGATCCCATAAACAAGATCAGCTGCAGGTGAACTGAAGCGTACCCCCACTCAGAATAACCACTAAAAATAACAACGGCAAAATAACAAAATGGCAGGTTTAGAACCTACCCGACGACTAAAAAAATAGGGTAAATACTCACATGGGATCCCCGTAGTTACTCACAACTGGAAAACAATAATCCCAACAATTAAAACGAAGACACGGCTACACACTTTTCTCCCACACTAAACAATTGAAAATTATGGGTTTGACGAGCCCCCAGCCCCTTCAGAGAGCAGGGTGAATCTCCACCCACTATCTCCGAGCTTGATGTAAGAATCTTGCTCCGTCAGCAGAACATCAGGAAGGCGGCTTAACTGGACGGCGTTATGGCTGTCACTCTAAGACACTGTGCTGATCAATTAACATCTGTCTTCACTTTTATCTTTAACTTGGTCTTCACTGTCTCTCCAACTTGGTATTGTGCCTGCTTGTTTTAAATCTGCTGTGATCATTCCAGTTCCAATGAAAAATAGAATTTTGTGTCTCAATGATTATAGGCCGGTGGCCTTAACTTCTGTCATTATGAAAGTGTTTGATATGTAAACACCTGTCCAGTATTTCACTTGACCCCCACCAATTTGCTTAGAGAGCAAAAAGGAGTGTTGATGATGCAGTTTCACTCTGTTTGCACTCTATTCTTCAACATCTGGAGTTAAAATCTACATATGTACGTGTTCTCTTTGTGGACTTTAGTTCTGCCTTAAACACCATCATTCCTGTGAAGTTGATTAACACTTTACATGAGCTAGGTGTTAGAACATCATGATGTAAATAGATTTTTTAAAATGGATTTCTTTCAATGCTATAGGAAGCAGGTGGTTAAAATGGGTGATTACATCTCACAGCTGAAGTTTTTGAATACTGGCGCACCTTAGGGGTGCATCCTTTCCCCACTTCTGTACTCTTTATACACTAAATTCTGTCAGTCACACACTAGTTCAGTTTTGTTTAAGTTTGCAGACGATACATTTGTAGTTGGTCTTATTACTAACAGAGACGAGTCTGACTACCGCAGAGAAGTGGAGAGGCTGGTGAAATGATGCCGAAATTTTAGGCACTGCATGAAAAGTGGGATTTTCGTCCCCGTAAGCGCCTGTAGGCTCCCGAAAATCTCCCTAATTTTCGGCAGCTTTCCTCAATTTACAGGCAGCGAGCGTCGCGTTCGTCTGTGTCACAAATTGTCGTAAACGAACCATGACGCAGGTGGAGAGCCCCGCGGGGGTACGATGCCTCTAATTAGCATATGAATAGCAGCGAAACCTCTGCCGGCCAGGTAGAGCGTCTCTAGTCTAATTAGCATGTGAATAGCAGCGAAACTAGAGTAACTGCCCACTTGAATGTGCTTACTCGGTATTGGCTGAAGCCACTACTTTTAAACAAGTAAAATCTCCCGTGAATGGTTGGCAGATCACTTCAAACCAATCACAAGGGATTTTTCTTGTTTAAAAGAAGTGGCTTCAGCCAATACCGAGTGAGTAAATTCAAGTCGGGCCGTTACTCTAAAGAGGGGGGTTATTGGGCACCCTGGCTCATTATAAATGTAAACCCCAATAATAATAATAATAAATATATAATTTGTGTGATATAAATTTTTTGTATAATAATGTCATTGTGCTATGTACTTCATTATTCACACCATCAAGAAATATAAGAGAAAACAAAGAGGTTTATTTATAAACACACAGCTGTTTATTCAAAGAAAGAGCTTTAATTAGAAACACACAACTATGTACAAAGCAGCATAATGTATGTTGTCCTCCAAACACGTCAAAAAGTGCCCAAGACATTCGGGAAAGATCCCTAAAAATCTTTTTCAAAGTTATCAAGTGTTGAAAAAAGAAAAAAAAACTCAAAAACGTTGTAAAAAGTCGCTTTTGAAGGCATATATGGTGAGTTGCCCTGTACTTTGGTATCGCCTCTAATCTGAATTGCAGCGTGGCACAGAGCTCGGAAAGTTCCAGGCTGCGAGAGGGCGGTGGCCGCACAATCCATCCAGACACCCCGCCAACAATGCCGTCTTCCTCATCAGATATGAGATCTATGGTGGCGCACTTTCAAATGTCCATCTCACCCTCAGCCAGCACACTTCGTCTCGCTTCCAGCAACTGTAATATAATCAATAAAGACAATAAGTGACCAGAAAAATACTCACATTGACAAAAAACCGATCTAATATAATAAATCTTACCCTTTTCTTCTGGATCGACTCCGAGCTAAACTTTTCGCATTTTCCGCCCGCGATGCGAGTTCAGGTTGTTTGTATCTGAAGCTCCGGCGAACCGACTCATAATACGTCTTACAGGCAGCTGGAAAACAATTAAATGAGACTGGTATTAATAAACAGAGTCACGGTACAATTAAACAAGAAATGAGGAAAAACATTAGAAGTTATACTTACAAACAATGTCGTCATTCTCAGCAGTTAAATGTGGACTTGCTAAAATAGCCCCAACCAAATAGGAGGTCACGGCTTCGTTATGAGGCGACGTTAGTCTGTGAAAACAAAATGTGCGGGTTTAAGCTCGGATCTATTAACGTATCTATTTCCTTATACAAGAATAAAAGCATATTCTTTAAACCGTAACGTTACCTTTGTTCTGGTTCAAAACGCCTGCAGTGTGCCTCAGAGACGCCGTACAGCCTCCTAAAAAAATACAAGACAAAAACACCTCTAAGCAATAAAACACACAGCTTGGGCTTTTAGCTTGGGCTACTTAAAAATATGCTTTTACATAAAATTATTCTTACCGCAATCTTGGGATTGTGCACCCGTCTTCTCTTCTTGGAGAGTTACAAACACCACACCAAACATCTTAATGTCCCTCTTGTACTGCTGTGTGAGCCGTGGCCATGACCTCGCACGCGATTGGACGAAGGCGAGAAGCCTGTCGGGCTCCTCCAATCAGACGCGAGGTTATTGATATAAGGACAATCTTGTGAGACGTGCGCGCATGCGTATGATATAAACCATAGATATGTATATAAAGGCTAGATGGCTCAAGGCGGAGTCCCTAACGGCATCACCTGGCGGCCATCTTACGACAGGGCGCTCGCTCACTCGTAGCATTGAGTTTAATGGTGCAGGTACTTTTAAATGACCATAACTTGCTCAATTTTCTACCGATTTTCAAACGGTTTGGGTTTTTACAAACTTTATTAACGTGGCTATAATTCTGGATGCTTTAACATGTTTCATGAATTTATTTTTTATTTTTAGTATAGGTATGCAGTGTCATAGGTACATCTTTGACGTTTATAACAAACCAAACCGTTTGAAAATCGGTAAAAAATTAAGCAAGTTATGGTCATTTAAAAGTACCTGCATCATTAAAACTCAATGCTACGAGTGAGCGAGCGCCCTGTCGTAAGATGGCCGCCAAAATGCGGACGTTGCACTCAATTGGCCAGCAGCGCGGACGAGCCATCTAGCCTTTATACATATCTATGATATAAACAACAAACGCGATGTGCCGGGAGCTCTGTGTGATATCAACACAGTGTGCTGTCAGTTGAAAGATGGAAGTCCCCAGACTGAAGAAACGACCTTGGCGCTTCTGTGAACATTGCAACACTGAACTGTGTCATACACCACAGAAAGCGCTATTTCAAAAATGGAGTTTGGGAGAAAAAATCCAAAAGGACTACGTCAGGTCAGATAACGTACAGAGCCTGCTGCTATCCAGTCATGAACCCGCTGTGAGTGATGTCCTGTCATGTGTAAAGACCCGGAGAATAACTTTACTGGAGTTAGAGAGATTGGTGAAAGTGAAATGCAATCCGAGGACCCAGAAAAAAAAGTGATTGAAGAATTTGAAGAAATGCACCCAGCGAATTGCAGTTAAGACAACGGTGAGCATAATTACATATTTTTATATAAGCTTGGCTTGTTTACGTATGTTAACATTTTAAACAATAATACAACATATCAACAAGTAAAATAAAATAAAATAAAATCAACAAGTTAAACAAAAACGTTTTGAGTATGCTATATCAAAAAGTAGCCATCCAGCATGTTTTATCCATTGTGGCAGCCCTTGCTCACAAAAAGGTTGGAGACCCCTGGTCTAGTTAAATGTGGTTGATTATCACTGTTGTTGTTATTTTAATAGTATAAATTCATTTATAATTAAATAGGAATATCGCGTTATAATGCATAACGGTATCTTCTGTTTGTTGTTTTTCAGACAAAACAGCAGATGATCAAAGCATTCATCTTTTCCTGGACATCTCCTGTTGTGTGGTAAGCATGAAATTACATTTGGATATACCAGTATAAAGTTCAGTACATGCTAATCCAGAGCTAAAATGGGAAAACCTAACATGTTTCACCCACATTATTGTTTTCCACTCTCAAATTTCTGTTAGTTAACTAATGAAAGCAACTAAAGTATAAACACACTTTATAAAGTATAAAAAAAACTAAAATGAAGTTGAAGTGGATTAAGTTCCCAAAAAGTACTTAACTGGTTCATTGCACTAAGATAAAGCTGGCTGTTTGAGATGCACATGATCTTTTCCAACTACAGTTTTCAAAATCTTTTCATACTCAAATGGCCATATTGATGAGAAATGATTAATTATGTTCTTTTTAAATCTCAAATGACCATATTAACGATGGGGTTTTCAATCTCAAATGGCCATATTCATGATGGACTTTTCAATCTCTAATGGTCTAATGGTGGTGCTGAGTATGTGCATTGCATGTGTTTTAAATATGTCCTTTAAATTTCTATAGGATGACTATGTGGATGAAGAGGGGGAAATCCTTGCTGAGGAGCAGAGTGAAGCCTATCCTCACATACAAGATGGGGAGGAGCATGGAAGTGATCAGTCCAGAAGTGAAAAAACAGAACACTTGTTGATGAAGCTTTTAGCCATGATGAAATTGACTGGTATCCTCCGTGACGACTTCTTACAGTATGTGGTTTGTCCAAAATGTATGACAGTGTACATGCTTACTGAAACCTATGAGCGCAGACGGGATGGTACAAAGGTTTGCAGGACTTGTGGTCACATCCCGTTCTACAATCACCCACAGCAGAGGTCTGCATTAAGGAAGAAATATGGCTCTGCCATGCTAAGATAGGCTACATATTCGAGAGGTGAAGAGTATGTCCATCCAATACGTTCTTACTGTTACAAGAGTGTTGTGCAGTCTCTGGGAGGACTTGTTAAAAGACTTGGATTTGAAGAGAAATTAGATGAAAGGCGAAAGCGGGAACTGCCAAAGGGTGTGTTAGATGTAAATGATGGACAAGTATGGCAGGATTACCAGTATGTGAATTCAATAAACTGTAGTCATGCCACTATGCACAGTATTTGAGCTGTGATGTAATTGCACAAGTTACCTTGCTTCATTCCCATCCGGACAGACATTTTGTTGTTTGACATGTTGTTTGATGGTGTTTGCATAGAATGCACAAATTGAGCCTGATTAAAACTCTGTTAAAACAATTAAAATTGTTGAAATAAATAGTTTGGTGTATCTTTTTTACCTAAAATTGGTTATTGCTAATTACATACAGAGTAATTAATATACACTGTAGCCTGGAGAAATTGAATCTACTTAAAGGGATAGTTTAAAAATTATTAGGAAAAAATATTTTGAAAGTATTGTGATAAATGGTGAAGAAAAGTTTGATAAATGATTGTCATTAAACTTAAAGTTGATTTTGAATTACTCTGTCCAACATCTCCACTTAGTTAACTGAGTTGAAAAAAATTATATTTTTAATTAATGTATAATTATAATTCTCTTAGTGTTATAAATGGTATTATAACACAAAACTCATGACTTAGTCAGTCATTAAATAAACTTGATTCTCCACTGAAACACAATACAATACAATGTGTTGTTTATGTCAATAAACACTGATCACCTGAACGGGGACTTTCATTTACAAAAATGGTAATTTATCATTTTAAACTAAACAACATGAATAATATTAGAGCATAAACCTCTATGACATTTTAACAAATATTTAAGTAGTTAAAGTTCTTATTAGTTCTTAATTCTGTAAAAAAGCTTAAATAATCGTAATATTCTGAGACAAAGGATTATGGGTGTTCCTTACAACATTCACTTGAATGTTTTAGTTTAATTAATTTTATACACTTAAAAGTTAAATGAACTAAGATTTTTTAAGTAAATGTCCACAACTCAAAATATTAAGTGATGTTTACATCATGAAGACAATGTGTTAACAGTGTAGCATACTTTAAAAATAAATAAATTCAAACTAAAATTTAAGAGTCTGTAATTTGGCTTTACTGATACCAAAGATTTTCTTAAAATCAAAGTTTAAAACCTCTCAGAATGTCACCTGAGTAAAACTCCCCCAGCTGCTACCCTGATTTGCATTTGTATAGCTCACAGCATGTTCATTTACATGTTAAAGCCTCCCCTAGAATTAGGGGAAGGGGGGACAACTTCCAAGCAAGACCCACGTCAACTTCTGACAACTTACGGCAGTTTTCGGTGTTGGCTGCAAATTGTCGTGCGCAGTCGTAAACTTGGAGTTTCACAGCAATCTACAGTGCCACATTCTGACGAAAATTCCACTTTTCATGCAGTGAGGGCCCTGGTCACTTCATGTGTTTTCTCTGATCGGATAGCTATCTGATTTGTTAAAACTGTTCCATTTACATTTGGCCACATAAATGCGTCTTGGCAAAACGGATATGAATCCGATCTTTTACCCCCGCCCAAAATGCAAATACACTATTTATTACTCTGCCTTAATAAACTTAATATGACATTTATGCAACAGTAGGCAGGATTGACTGTATGTTGTACTGTATGTTTGGCAGGGGACGCGCGTCTCCTTGCTCGGCATGAGCTGAAGCTCGCAGTACAGCGCAGCAGGAGAGTGACAGGGTGGTGATTTAATGCAGGTCCATGACAGGAAAAGCATTCACAAAACTCTCTCTTCACGTTTTATTTCTTTGTTTAATATCATTTGAGTTTGTCATTAGACTCTTTTATTGATTCTAGGAAGCTTTTTTTACCCACTGTCATCACTCCATAAAGCAACGAGCTTGTCGTCTTTGTTTGTTTGGCGCTCTTCCAGCTTACTTGCGAGTGACGTGCTTAAGTTTGGGAGGAGTAAAGCGCTGACGTATGTGGTTTCATCAACCAGATGCATTTATACTTCTCTAGTTTCGTCTGAAATGCATCCCAGACCACCTCCTGAAGTGGTTTGAGCGATCGGATTTAAATCCATCTCGAAAACGTTTAAGAAGGCTTTTACACCTGGTCTTTTTACGATCGGATAGCTATGAAGTGAACAGGTGTAAAGCCCCTTAATTTGCAACTTAACATATTAAAAACCAAGGAACTGGTAGTGGATTTTAAAAGAACCCATATTCCCCTCCCTATGCTCTCCATTAATGGGGTGGAGAGGGGCACTTCCTTCCAGTTTCTTGGGACCACAATCCATTCATCCTTATCATGGGAGCTCAACACTAATTTTAAGATCAGTAAAGCTCACCAGCAACTCCACTTTCTGCGGCATCTGGAGCTGCCATGATCCACTTTTATAGGTCAACTATTGAAAGTGTGCTCACTTTTTCCATGAAAAAGTTCGGTCACACAACAGCTCAGAACAAAACTCGGATGGAACGAGTAGTACACAGAGCATCAAAAATCATAGGCCAGGGCTATTCAAATCTTACCCTGGAGGGCCAGAGCACTGCATAGTTTAGCTCCAACCCTAATCAAATTTAACCACCTGTGCTTGTCTAGTGATCATGAAGACCTTGATTAGGGTGCTCAGGTGTATTTGTTCAGGGTTGGAGCTAAACTATGCGGTGCTCTGGCCCTCCAGGGTAAGATTTGAATAGCCCAGTCATAGGCTGTAGCCTCCCTTCACTTTCTTCACTTTTCTCATCCAGAATAATCAGAAAGTCTGAAGATTCGGCTCTGCTCATTCGCTACAAAGAATCAGCTCTTAGAGCGGCTCGTTCGCGAACGACCCATCACTACACCCCGTCTCCTCTCACTCACCAGGTTATTTCCTTAACCGGGAGGGGGGGATACTCTGCCCATTTCCAAGCTCAAAGCCCTCTCCCCGGACAGCACGCCATATATGTTTACTAATTTAATCTAACCAACTTATTTGTAAGTGTGAACTCGTGAATTGCACTGATTGCTAGCAGCACTTTACCACCTGTATGCAATTTACACCTTCTTCTCAGAGGGGTAAGGTCCTTTTTAAGGTCTGGTCTTATGTTCTACTGTCTGCTGGGTATTGTTGTTGTTTATGTACAGTGTCTATTCTTATGACGGTTGTCTGTTATTTAATGTTTATATCTGATTATATTATGTTATGATGCTATTTATGTCTCCAAGACAAATTCCTATCAACTTGTTGACATGGCAATACATTTATTGAATCTTGAATCTGCCATAACATAAAAGAGGGATAACACAAAGGCTCGGTCTATTAGGGGTATTTATTAAAATAATACAATTTGGGAGAAAACAAGAGGACAAACAAAATAGAGCATAAATCCGTGTCAGGGATGGCCGGTCAAGCTCCCCCACTGGAATGTGGCAACTTGGGTTGTTGTACACACAGCAGTTTAATGGCCCACAGGTGTAGCGAATCTGCTTAAAACAGAGCACAAAAACATGTTTTTCCTGCCCCCTGGAGGGCAGACAAATAAACATACATGTACAGAAGCAAAAAACACAGAAGTACAAATGTTTTAAGAGTCCTTAAATTAAATGAAAATGGAAAATAATGTTTCAAAAATAATTTTTCCATGCTCTAAAAAGCACATTAATCCCTAATAAAAGTAATCCAAATAATCAGGGGGTTTATATATGTTTTCTGATTTACAGAACAATGCATTTGTCAGAGACAGTGACTAATATTTTAGTTTATTTCACAATTGTTACGTTACTTGAAATGTAAAAACATGTATGCAATGATGTCAAATCTCTCTAGTATGTCTTGCAGATATGGCTACTTAATGGTGGATAGGTGTCCTTCTTGGAGTTTCAAAAATGTAAGCACTTCTCAATAACATTACAAAACTTGAAAAATACATGATATTATTTAATATATCTCTTAACTGTTTATCTGAAGAAAGTTATATTCCACTAAGATGGCATGAGGTTAAAGGTGCCAATTTTAGTTTGAGAACTTAGGTGAATTATTCCTTCATGTTTTCTTCTGTTATCAAATCTTATTTCCAGGTCTATGTAGAACTTAAAAGAATCACTGGAGTTGATCTGCACTCAGCTTTCCTTGGAAGCCTTGGAAGTCAATGCTAAAGGTCTGATCAGGATGTAGCAATCCTGGCAAGACGAGTTGAATGCTATACTATAAAGCTTAGATGAATAGTTAACTTATCACAGTATGGCCCTGATTTACTAAAGGTAAAAAGAAAATAAAATAATTTAAAAATTAAAAGGTAAAATACTCTCAAGGTACATGCCCCCTTGTCATCCCAATCTACACTGTATTGACAAAAGTTTTGGGACTCACCTCCAAATTGAATAGCCTGCACAGAGTCCTGACCTCAACCCAATCGAACATCTTTGTGATGAATTAGAGCGGAGACTACGAGCGAGGCCTTCTCGTCCAACATCTGTGTCTGACCTTACCAATGTGCTTTTAGAAGAATCAAAAAATTCCCATAAATACACTCCTAAACCTTTTAAAAAGTCTATGTAGCCCTGTCTTACATTACAAACAATGTAGCTTATTGCTCTGGCCATATTTGCAGTGCTCATGTCTTCCTGCAATATTCAGAAATGTAACTAAATGTAATAATTATGGTTTATTGAACCATAACATAAAAATGATTAATTTAAAACTAGGGATGCACCGGTTGACCGGCCAGAGATCGGAACTGGCCGTTTTTTTTATTTTTTCGGCGATTTTTACGAAAGTGCACCCGCGTGCACAGACTACAACGAAGAATGACGCCCCTACAGTGGCCCAGTTCTGAATTACAGACAAGGGCCACACATGGCCCATGTCTCTGCCAGGCAATAGCCCATAATCGGCCCAAACCTGGGCCAGAACAGGTTCTAACATCGGTACCAGTTCTCAGCCATAGGTCAACCAAATTAAAACCAGCATTTAACCAGAACTTCCAAAACTGAGCCATAACTCAGCCTAATCTTGCCCAAATTATATTAATAAATAAATCACACGAAAAATTACTTTCAAATTGTTTGCCTTTTTATTAATCAATAGCACACAAGTCAATAACACTACAACATTGTATGTGTTTAAACTCTTCTAGTATAAACTGCCAGCCATAAACAAAAATACTAGTTTGTTCAAATACATTATTGGCATGAATCTAACACCAACAACTTTAATTACAAAGCAATTTCATCCTTAGTACACAAACAAAAGTTTAGAACAAACTGATCATAAAAAAAACTTTGTGACAGTTACATTTGTGTGTGAAACATAGTTTGCCCAAATTACCAGCTATTAGGGGTGGGCGATAAACCGGTATTATAGTAATTACTGGTATTGTGTCACGCCATGATATGGATTTTGCAAAACCGTTGATACCGGCGTTACATATTTTAAATTCTATTTTTGCACTTATCAGGGTTCCTGCGGGGTGTTAAAAAAACTAACATTCAGAAAGTTATATCTAAGGCCTTAAAACACCCAGATCTTCATCCTTGGTCTTAAATTTAACTTTCTGAATGTTATTTTTTTAAGACCCCGCGGGAGTTTACCCAAGTCTTAAAAGTCATACCTCCGTTCCCGAGATGCGCTGTCCACAGAAACACAAAACGAAAAGCGCCGATTGCACGCAAATCCTGCCAAAGACTATATTTCAGGTGTTGTGATCTGTTTACAGCGAGTTTGGCTAGAAACAAGCCCGTGGCTTACCTAAGCATTACCAGGTTTTGAAAAATAAGAGGACCCAGAAGCGAACAAAATCAACACTGCTTTATTGAAAATCAACTTAAACTGTCGGGCTGTCGAGTCACAAGGCACCAACAGTGTTATACATTTAGGAGGCATTTTTTACCTCACTGCTTCAAAGGCTCTCTACTCCAGATAACAGCAGCGATTTGAGGACGGAAAGCAAGAAATTACCGTAATAAACCATAAGTTGCCAAAAAGTGCAATGTATCTTCTTTTAGGAACCATTCCTTTTTTTGATAGCGCAAATGGTTTAGGAGCGCTTTCAGAGTCCTTTAGCAGATAACGTAAGCAACACCAAACACACTAAAAACAGCCTTTAATGGTAAAATTTGTTTTCTTAATGCAGATTTATTAACAAGAAAGGCTATTAAACAATACATAGTAGGCCTGGCAAACTCGACTCCTTTTAAGGATTCGGGTTATTGTGAGTCACTTGAATCACTTGAGTCAGTATTGCTAAATCGCCAAGGAAACTCAGTACGGACCCGCTTGTGACCGGCTGATCCGCGCGACTCGAGATTCTCAGAGCCGGAAACGTTGCAGACTCACAGACCATGGGACTCGCTCTACAGATCTACTAACCGGCTGATTCGCGTGGATCAGCCGGAGCCGGTTAGGGGATCTATAGACCGACTGAAGTCTCCTCAAAAGCAAATCCACAACAAAAGCCTTTCACTTCTGAGATAGCATGCTTATAGGTTTTAGGTTTGGTGTGTATGGTCGACCATTTAAAAAAAATAGGCCTAATAATAATAGCATTATAATATAGAAAAAAACTGTGTCCTGCTTATGCAGCCCCCAGAGGCGGAGAGACGGTTCGCGCTGATCAGCCGGTTACGAGGTGAAAGATTCTCGAGTCAGAGCAGATCTCTCGAGTTTGCAATGTTTCCGGCTCTGAGTGAGAATCGCGGGTCAATTAGCGGATCCGCGGGTCTCTCGAGTTTGCAATGTTACCGGCTCTGAGTGAGAATCTCGGGTCAGTTCTCGCGCAGATCAGCCGATTACGAGTGGATCTGTAGTGCGAGCGAAGTCTCATCAATAATGTTGAAAGAGGTTTGTGTGTGTGTGGTGGCGCTGTTTATGGTTTTACAATGAATTGTAGTAGGACTCAACTGATCCTGGTAAATGACACTAGAGACTCGCGACTCATGAGTTAATTTAAAGATCCGGGTTAAAGATCCAAGTGAGTCGCGACTCAAACAGGTCTAATACGTAGTGCATATTTACACATAAAAACGTATTCGAGTGGAGTGTTTTTGGCACTGTGACACTGCTGGTTAATTAAATTAAATGCAATAAATACATGTATTAATATAACTAACTTGTATTAATAAACTGCATTTATTAATGCATTCAGGGATTGATAATAATTTAAAGTGAGATGGCATCTCCCATCAGATGTTCATAATAACAACAAAAAGAAAATCTTGTTCTTTGTATATTTATAAATCAAACAGACACAAGATATACACAGCACACAGCTTTAAAGTTGTTGGATGTAGCGTAAAACATTGTAATAAGGCACATAGCCTACCAGCAAATGACCATACTAATTTCCATACTTTCATATTTCCCATATTAGTTACAATATAAGAAGATGAGTCCACCCATCCACACAATGGCACTTTTAAAGGAAAAAATGGGAAAAGATAAAAAATCATGTCTATGTCCAATCCCTCACTTATTAGTAACATAAGGTTAAAAATAAAAATTTTGCCAGTAATTTAACTTAGGTTAACCACAGTGAAATGTTTTATCTCATATGGCAACATACCGTTATACCGTCTGAAGAGTGGAAAATACCTTGATATGAATTTTTGCCCATACTGCCCACCCCTACCAGCTATACACAAATACAGAAGTTTTCATTGAAATAAATATATTAGCATGAATTGAAATTTAAATTAATTACCATGGGTAAATACAAGTTAAACTGAACTTAAAAGTTAGTTAAGTTAATTAGAAACTTCATGTGTATGTAAAACCAACTCTACAACCAGCTTCACGCAAAGATACAAGTTCCGGTTAAAGTTTTAGCATGAATCTAACTTAGGTAATTTCAAATAAAACGAAAAATTAAAACAATACAATTAATAAAAATGAAAAAAAATCAAACACTAATAATAATCTATGTGTATGAGAAAGTGTTCCTATTCAGGATTGTCGTCAACAAGAAGGACTGCTTTCCAGCGTCTCTTTTTTTCTCAGCTCCTCTTTCCATATATGTAAACATTACAGCAGTATGGAATTACTTTTGTGTCAAATTAAACGAATGCAACTTTTGCAAAAACAAACAAAAATATACAAAAAGAAAAAAACACTCCGAAAATAAAAGCAAAAAAAATTACATAATCTTTAAATATACTGCATTCTTTGTTTTCTGTTTTCTAAGTTTCACTTTCAGTAAACATAGTTTTGAATGTGCTGCAAGTGTTTTCGTTTTCGCTTTCCAAGTTTTCGTTTGCGCTTTGCAAATTTATGTTCTCCATTTTGACACAAACCTCTCGTGAGGGGCGGGCTTAACAGCGGTTCGCTCTTATTGGCTTGCGAGATTTTGATTGACAGCTCATTGAACCGGAACAGAAGGTGGCAGTAGTGCACCAATAAGCTGGATGCCAACCGCTGTTAAAAATAAAAAGAAGACGACGATCGGACGCTGTTTATCAGCGGAGCTGCAAGTAGTCTAAACAAACGGTAATAAGAGAGATATTTTACACATCAGCAGAAGAATAACAATAGTTCAAGATGAGTAATCAGGAGGCTCACGGTCCGGAGCGTCAACACCATCCTCCTCGGCCGGACAATCGAGGCAGCCAGAGGTAAGTTTATAATAACTATCAAAAAAAAATTGAATAATTCCACTCCAAGTTAATAATGTGAAGACTGCAACAGTTGTGTTAAACTGTATATGAATGATAGGCTATTGCGTTTCTCAAAGCAGAGCAAAGATCGTTACGTAACAGACCATTTGTTCCATAGTCTAAGATAATGATCTTTCTTTAATTGTGGTTAGGAAAACAATTCTATCTTTATTATTGTCCATACAAAAACAAATGTAAGATTTTAGCCTAATTCCGCTTTTCTTTTTATATCAGGACCAAAGAGTGTCATTTCTCCAGGTAGGCACTGAACCATTTCATGTTGTTCTCTGTATATAAAATGTTAGCTATTCCTACAAGAACAAGTGTGAGAACATATTTTGCACCGTATGTTAAGTTTAAATCAATTTGAATTCAAATCAATATTTATTGCACGTTTACAAGTGTACCGTGCTATATAAGGTTAAAATGAAGCCTTGAAAGTGGTAGTCATGTTTGCTGTTACTGGTGGGACAGAAAGCTCTCTTTGAAAAGATAACATTTTAAAGATCTTTACTTGTGTTCAGAAGATGAACAAAAGTCTTAAGGGTTTGGAACGACATGATGGTGAGTAAATGGCGACAGAATTGTCTTATTTAGGTGTATTGCAGCACTCTAAAAGTGCATATCTGCACCACATCTGGTGGTATTCAGCATACCTGCCCTAGAAATGCCACTAATTTGGTTTCCATAATACTTCACATGATGATTTACTATGGACAAACATTTTTTTAATAAGCAACGATTTGACCATACTTCTCTCTCTCTCTCTCTCTCTTTCTTTTTTTTAGAATTGAGCCTCTATGGTGTGATGTTTGGTCAGCCGTCTCTTGTACTATGAAGAACTGCAATGGAAGAAGAGACAATGCTTGATTCGGCAGGTGAACTGCACCTATTTTGTAAGACCAGATTTAATTGTAGAATATTTATCAAGAATAAATGTTTCATTTTTCATCTTTTATTTTTATTCATAATTCTAGCTGGGTAGATGGCATGACATTAAACTATTAATAAACAACAACAAAAACACTGTAATAATACATCCTTCCCCAGACAATTTTTTGCAAAGTCATTACTCATCATAGTAAGTAGTGTGCTGTCCCCTTCCCCTTAAAGCAAATGTGGTCTCAAGACTCATCCAATGCCATGTGTAAATAGGGCCTATGTTACATGAGATTGGAATGACATGAAGTAAATATCAGGATTTTATTCTTGACATTCATGTACTTGCATATAATTACTTTGGCATTATGTAATTATGTGTCCTTATAATGCTAACCAAATTTAGTTTGATACATTTCTAACACATTGTTCTTTTTCAGATGGTGGAGCAACTTTTTCAAGAGGAAATTGTTGACATTGGCCGTTTCTCAATACCAAGTACGCAAAGTTCGGACTTGCGTCCTTTCGTAGTTCGGACTTGCAAGTTCAGTCACTCAGCACATCATGGCAACACGCTTACTTCCATAACTTAATATATATCCATTTTAATTTTAAATGTTGAAATTATAGTAGTTTAAACACTTACACATTGTGCCTATTATGATTATTGTCTACTTGTAATAAACTGTTTTATATTAAAAACTGTCTCGTTTATATACTGTATATACATACATATATACAACTGCCTACATTTAAATACAAAACAGGCGGGAAAACGGTGAGGAGTTGTTGTTGGACGTTGTGAGGAAAGAATAATACACAGACAAAGGAGTAATTGTGAAGTAAATAAGTAAATAAACAAAAATGGAACAGCTACGGATTGCCATTGCAGCTGGTATTCTTTACCTTGATGCCGAAAATGAGGCTGCTGAACTGAGGAAACGAATCCTTCAAAGAAGAGCCAGGATGCAACGGAGGATGGAGAGGAGACGTGCGATATTGGCATGCATTTATAGAGTTGTACGTTTGGCAAATTATTTTTCATAAACTTTCCATGTATTTATAAAGACTTGACAGTTGAATTGTTATATCTAATTAAAAAATAATCATAATGTAAGAATACATTCTATTTTATTATTACTTAGTTATATTTTAAAGAGGTGTTTCTAAATCTTTCATGTCACACAAGCATCTTATGAACACACCAAATTAAATACTAAATCACAAAAATTGTAGTGGGATCCATTGCAAGGATGTCCTATGAGACTACATTAGAATAATATTGAAATGAATAAGCCCAAATTTACCATATTACTGCATTAACACAAACGGGACATTTTATATTTAGAAAAATCATACAAGCTACAACTTGGGAAACCCTTGTTGTAGTGCTTAATGAATGAAACAAATTAACTATTATTAAACACCTCACCAAACAGATCAAACATTGCATGGTAATTTCTGCAAAACACAATTTAATGAATACTGGATAAATAAATCAAATGCACACAAAAATAAAAAGCAATAAATAAATCAATTCATAAATTATTCATATTTTAACAGGACCAAACTCCCATCCAAAAGTATTGTAGGATCAACAACCAGGTACCTATTCTGGTCAGGTTTTTTTCTGGAGAGAATCTAAAGCCAGCATTCAGAGTCTCTAGAAACAGCATTAATGCTTTGGTCCAAATGCTGCCACGCCAAAAAGCCCATGGGTGGAGCCATGAAATTGAAGTGCTGGTCACAGTCTATTGGCTTGCTTGTGGAGCATCTTACAGGGTCACTTCAGACACCTTTAGCATGCCACTTGCGACGGTTTGTAGGACTGTTCACAGCGTTGTGGAGGAGATGATGACCATCCTCCACCAGTTATTCATTTTCCTAAACCAGAGGAAATGGAGGAGGTGGGTGCTGGGTTTGCTCGCCTTGCTGGCCATGAGGCATTCCGCTGTGCTGCA